>NC_092334.1:693467500-693770000 GCF_046630445.1 Rutidosis leptorrhynchoides | reverse complement strand
TTATCGCAAGTTTATTTTATCGCACTTTTATTTATCGCAATTTCATTATCGTTATTTACTTTACGCTTTAATTTAAGTCTTGTATTTATTTTTAATATATTACATTTGGTTTTAACTGCGACTAAAGTTTTAAAATCGACAAACCGGTCATTAAACGGTAAAAACCCCCCTTTATAATAATAATATTACTTATATATATATTTGTATTTTTATAAAAGTAAACTAATATAGCGTTAAACTTTGTTTAAAGATTTTCCCTGTGGAACGAACCGGACTTACTAAAAACTACACTACTGTACGATTAGGTACACTGCCTATAAGTGTTGTAGCAAGGTTTAAGTATATCCATTCTATAAATAAATAAATATCTTGTGTAAAATTGTATCGTATTTAATAGTATTTCCTGCTAAAATATAAAGCTATTTTATATACACCTCGCATAACATCAGATACCTTCACCTTTTGTTGATTTCCTCAACAATTTTCTTTAAAGTATGCACCTGTGGTAATTAAGTGACTACCCTCAACCGCTGTAAACCTTTCCATGAGTTCCTTATCAAGATATTTACATGATTGTGATTATGATCATCTCATTCTATGATTAAGTCCGTATCCCATTTTTATTTAGATCAAACTCGTTTTTTTTTCTTCTGAATATCCGATGTTGCATTCATTACTCCCCCTAAAATACTAAAAATCTAAAATCTTTTTGGTTTTTGGATTTTAAACACACATAAACAATCAGAAAGAAAAGAAATATAACCACACAGTATATACAGCTATGCATGCAGAACACATAAATGAAGTTACTCTTTGGTCTCTTCGTAAGGAACGACATCTGACAATATTTTGACACTTAACTCAGTTAACAAGAAATCAAAACGTGGTTTATCAAAAGCTTTTGTGAAAAGATCAGCCCTTTGCGTAGTTGTGCCAATTTGGACAACATCAATTAGCCTTTTCTCATAACAGTCTCGAATAAAATGGTATTTAAACCCTATGTGTTTGGTCTTAGAATGATTCACAGGATTTTTCGTAACAGCTATGGCAGCAGAATTATCAACAAAAATAGGAGAGTTAGAAATATTCAAACCGTAGTCACGAAGCTGCTGTTGTATCCACACAACCTGAGACGCACAGCTTGCTGCAGCAATGTATTCAGCTTCACAAGTGGACAAGGCCACTGCTGTCTGCTTCTTGCACTGCCATGTAACTAGTCTGATTCCAAGGAATTGACAACCTCCTGATGTTGACTTAAAATCTTTCTTGCATCCACCATAGTCGGAATCACTATAAGCCATCAGTACAAAATCATTATCACAGGGATACCATAGGCCCAAATTCGGAGTTTGCTTTAAATAACGCATAATCTTTTTTACCACAAGCAAATGATGTACATTCGGATTTGCTTGATAGCGAGCACATAAACAAAATGCGAACATGATATCAGGGCAAGACGCTGTCAGATACATCAATGAACCAATGATGACCCTATATAAGGTTTGATCAACCTTATCACCTTCCTTATCCGGTGTAATCCCGTGATTCACCGATAGCGGCGTCCTTGCAGGACGTTCATCTTCCATTTTGAATCTTTTCAGAATATCTGATACATATTTTATCTGATGTAAAAAGATACCCTGATTTGTTTGTACAACCTGAATACCAAGGAAGAATTTGATAGTTCCCATTGAACTCATCTTGAACCGTTTCTGCATTACCTTCTCAAAATCATCCACCATCGTCTTATCTGTAGATCCAAAGATAATATCATCCACGTACACCTGTACTAGCATAATATGCTTGCCCTTTTCTTTGATGAAAAGTGTCTGATCGATGACACCTCTTCTGAAACCATTATCAATCATATAGTTGGACAACGTACCATACCACGCTCTTGGAGCTTGATGAAGCCCATACAGTGCTTTTTTAGACGATATACCTTTTATGGAGAATGTGGATCTGTAAAACCCGGTGGTTGCTTAACAAACGCGGTCTCATTGAGAGTCCCGTACAAAAAGGCGCTTTTGACATCCATTTGATAGACCTTGAAGCCTTTAAAAGATGCGAATGCCAAAAATATGCGAATTGCCTCAAGTCTAGCCACTGGTGCAAATACTTCATCATAATCTATATCAGGAATATGTTGATATCCCTTCACAACCAGTCTAGCTTTATTTCGAATTAAAATACCTTGCTCGTCTTTTTTATTCTTCCATACCCATCGAAGCCCATATGGTTTGCAACCATGAGGCGGAGTCACCAGTTTCCATACTCCTAAATGCTTGAATTGCAAAAGCTCTTCTTGCATGGCATTTACCCAATCATCATAAAGAAGAGCTTCCTCAACAGAATTTAGTTCAATTTGACACACAAAGCATGAATATGCATGTAAGAAGAGTTTGCCTGACCTATTTAGTGAAGAATAGAAAGCTTGCATAACATTTTCAGTTGAAGCTTTCTGATTTTCAGACGTTGAGGCATCATTTGATGGTGCTCCGGAAACTCCTTTCGAATCAACAATAAAATCATCTAAGTGTCGAGGAAGGACAACTGTTCGTGATGATCTACGAACACCTTCAGGTTCTGGTTGTTCTTCCTGAACTTCTACAATTTGTGGCAGATTATGAACACTTTCACCACTATCTATAGCTTGTGACTCCTCTTTAGAATCAGATCCATCATAAGATGGATCATCTTGATAATCACCGGATTATTCATCATCTTGAAAAAGTTGTTGTTGCGGCACCGAATGAGAGCTAAACGCACTGGCCAAGGTCACGCAATTACTCATCCAGACATTAATGCGCCAGATTATGAAATCAAAGGACAAATTCTACACATGGTGACTAATCAATGCCAATTTAGTGGTGCGCCGAAGGAAGATCCAAATGAACATTTACGTACCTTTAATAGGATCTGCACACTATTTAAAATCCGAGAAGTAGAGGATGAACAGATATATCTCATGTTATTTCCCTGGACTTTAAAGGGAGAAGCCAAAGATTGGTTGGAATCGTTACCTGAAGGGGCGATCGATACATGGGACGTTTTAGTTGAAAAATTTCTTAAACAATTCTTTCCTGCATCTAAAGCCGTAAGACTTCAAGGAGAAATTGTTACGTTTACACAGAAGCCAAATGAAACTCTATATGAGGCGTGGACAAGATTTGGAAAGTTATTAAAAGGATGTTCGCAACATGGTTTAGATACCTGTCAAATAGTACAAATATTCTACCAAGGATGCGACATCACTACAAGGAAAGACATAGATATAGCAGCTGGTGGTTCCATTATGAAGAAAACCGAAACTGATGCTTACAAAATTATTGATAACACTGCTTCCCACTCACATGAGTGGCACCAAGAAAAAGATATCGTTAGATCATCTAAAGCAGCTAGAGCCGATTCTAGCCATGACTTAGATTCTATTTCCGCAAAGATAGATGCTGTCGAGAGACGAATGGAAAAGATGACTAAAGATATTCACTCAATACGAATTAGTTGTGAGCAGTGTGGAGGACTACATTTGACAAAAGATTGTCTCAGTATTGAATTAACAATGGAACAAAGAGAGAATATTTCATACATAAACCAAAGGCCTGGAAATAATTATCAGAATAATTATCAACCGCCAAGACCTATTTACAATCAAAACCAGAATTATAACCGAAATATTCCATACAACAACCAACAAGGTCCTAGCAATCAACAAGTGTCCAACAATAATTACAATCAGCAAAGACCTAATTTTCAAAACAAACCACCACAACAAACCGATGATAAAAAGCCGAATTTAGAAGATATGATGACGAAGCTAGTTGAAACTCAAACGCAGTTTTTCACATCTCAAAAACAAACTAATGAACAAAATGCTTAAGCATTTAGAAATCAACAAGCTTCTATTCAAAACTTGGAACAAGAAGTAAGTAACCTAGCAAGGTTAATAGGTGAAAGAAAACCGGGAAGTCTACCTAGTGATACAAATGCTAACCCCCGGAATGAAACAGCTAAAGCCATTACCACAAGAAGTGGTACAACACTTAAACCACCTGAAATACCTGTAACTTCTGATGAAGCCATTCCTACTCCACAAGAACCACAACCTGATCAAGATAAGGAAAAAGAACCGGTAGTTGAAAAGGTTAATGAAGATAACACAGCTAAGGCTAAACCTTATGTTAAACCATACCAACCACCACTTCCTTACCCGAGTAAAATGAAGAAAGAGAAACTTGAAGCCGAGCAATCCAAATTCTTGGATATGTTTAAACAGATAAATGTAAATCTTCCTTTCATTGATGTGATTTCAGGAATGCCTAGATATGCTAAATTCTTGAAAGATCTAATCTCAAATAGAAAGAAAATGGAAGAACTCTCGGCTGTTACTATGAATGCTAATTGTTCAGCAGTGCTGTTGAATAAGATACCAGAAAAATTATCTGATCCAGGAAGTTTCACAATTCCATGTTTTCTGGGTAGTCTTAGTTCAATAGAAGCATTGGCAGACTTAGGTGCTAGTATAAATCTAATGCCGTATTCACTATACGCTAAACTAGACCTTGGAGAATTGAAACCAACTAGAATAAGTATACAACTAGCTGATCGATCAATAAAATATCCTAGAGGGATAATGGAGAACATGCTAGTTAAAGTTGGTACTTTAGTATTTCCTGTAGATTTTGTTGTTCTGGACATGGAAGAAGATTCTCAAGTTCCTCTCATATTAGGAAGACCATTCTTAAACACGGCTAAAGCAATGATAGACGTATTTGGTAAGAAACTAACCCTAAGTATAGAGGACGAGAGTGTTACCTTTTCAGTTGATAAAGCAATGCAACAACCGTAATCTGCAGATGATACATGTTATTATATTCAAACTATAGATGCACATGCAGAATTATTAGAAGAATTTCCAGAATTACAAGGAACGAGAGAATGTTCTTTAGGAGAAGGTAATGAACCAATTGATGAAGTTGAAATGTTAGCTACACTTATAGCTAATGGATATGAACCAACAACAGAAGAAATTCAAATGCTAAAAGAAGAAGACAGATATCGATATAAATCATCGATAGAAGAACCACCGAAATTAGAGTTAAAGCCACTTCCAAACCATTTGGAATACGCTTATTTACATGGTGAATCTGAATTACCTGTAATAATATCGTCTTCTCTTACTGAAAATGAGAAATCACAACTCATTTCTGTGTTGAAAGCTCATAAACCAGCCATTGCATGGAAGATTCATGATATTAAAGGAATAAGTCCTTCGTATTGCAGACATAAAATCCTTATGGAAGAAGGTCATAAAACGTATGTGCAACGCCAACGAAGACTAAATTCTAATATGCAATATGTAGTTAAGAAAGAGATTATTAAACTGCTAGATGCAGTTCTAATTTATCCAATCTCTGATAGTCCATGGGTAAGCCCAGTTCAATGCGTGCCTAAGAAGGGTGGCATGACTGTCATTACAAATGAGAAAAATGAGCTTATTCCTACTAGGACTGTAACAGGATGGCGTGTGTGTATTGATTATAGAAAATTAAATGACGCCACCAGAAAAGATCACTTTCCCTTACCTTTCATTGATCAAATGTTGGAAAGATTAGCCGAAAATAGTTACTATTGTTTTCTAGATGGATTTTCCGGATATTTTCAAATTCCAATAGCACCCGAGGACCAAGAGAAAACCACATTCACGTGCCCTTATGGTACTTTTGCTTACAAACGCATGCCAGTTGGACTTTGCAACGCCCCTGCAACCTTTCAAAGGTGTATGATGGCGATTTTTCATGACATGATAGAAGAATGCATGGAAGTTTTCATGGATGACTTTTCAGTCTTCGGTGATACATTTGAATCATGTCTAGCTAATCTGGAACGAATGCTTATTAGATGCGAACAATCAAATCTAGTACTTAATTGGGAGAAATGCCATTTCATGGTTAAAGAAGGCATCGTTCTTGGACATAAAATTTCAAAAGAAGGAATTGAAGTGGATAGAGCTAAAGTAGATGTAATTGCTAAACTTCCACATCCCACCAATGTTAGAGGAGTTAGGAGTTTTCTAGGGCATGCCGGTTTTTACCGACGTTTCATAAAAGATTTTTCTAAAATTGCCACTCCTATGAATAAACTCCTAGAAAAGGATGCTCCATTCATCTTTTCAGATGAATGTATCAAATCTTTTAATATTCTTAAAGAGAAACTCACTAATGCGCCGATCATGATAACACCAAATTGGAATCTACCATTTGAACTAATGTGCGATGCAAGTGATTTTGCAATGGGAGCCGTTTTAGGACAAAGGATTGAAAAACGATTTCAACCTATATATTATGCTAGTAAGACGTTACAAGGAGCACAAACAAATTACATAACTACTGAAAAAGAACTCCTTGCTATTGTCTTTGCTTTTGACAAATTTCGTTCATATCTCGTTCTAGCAAAAACGGTGGTCTATACCGACCATTCTGCTCTTAGATACCTATTTTCGAAACAAGATGCTAAACCAAGATTAATCCGTTGGATCTTACTCTTATAAGAGTTCGATATTGAAATCCGAGATAAAAAAGGAGCAGAAAATCTCGCTGCTGATCATCTTTCTCGTCTTGAAAATCCCGAATTAGAAGTTCTAAATGAATCGGCCATACAAGACAACTTTCCAGATGAATATCTATTGAAGATAGATTATAATGAAATACCATGGTTTGCAGACTATGCAAACTACTTAATTTGTGGATTCCTTGAAAAAGGATTATCGTACCAAAAACGAAAAAAAAATTTCAGTGATATAAAACACTATTTCTGGGAAGAACCACATTTGTTTAAAAGTTGTCCAGATGGAATAATACGCCGATGTGTATTCGGAGATGAAGCTAGTAAAATTTTAAACCATTGTCACACAGGACCAACAGGAGGGCATTATGGGCCTCAACTAACAGCAAGAAAAGTTTATGATGTTGGATTCTATTGGCCTAAAATTTACAAAGACGCACACCTTCTTTGCAAATCCTGTGATGCTTGTCAAAGGGCCGGAAAAATAAGTCAACGTGATGAAATGCCACAAAATGTCATTCAAGTATGTGAAGTATTTGACATTTGGGGTATTGACTTTATGGGTCCATTTCCAAAATCTCATAATAATCTATATATTCCATTTGCCATTGATTATGTATCTAAATGGGCAGAAGCACAAGCTCTCCCAACTAACGATGCAAGAGTTGTAGTCAACTTTTTAAAACGTCTTTTTGCAAGGTTTGGAACACCGAAAGCTTTAATAAGTGATCGGGGTACTCATTTCTGTAATAATCAACTTGAGAAAGTTCTTAAAAGATATGGAGTAACTCATAAAATCTCCACCGCATATCATCCACAAACAAGTGGACAAGTTGAAAATACCAACCGAGCTTTAAAAGGTATTCTAGAGAAAACCGTAGGATCAAATTCGAAGGAATGATCCATTAAATTGGAGGATGCACTCTGGGCTTTTAGAACAGCCTACAAAACTCCAATTGGAACCACACCTTTTAGACTTGTTTATGGAAAAGCATGTCATCTTCCAGTAGAAATTGAACACAAAGCATTTTGGGCTTTGAAGACATGTAATCTTGATTTACATGAAGCTGGACGTCTACGATTAAATCAATTAAACGAATTAGAAGCATTAAGACATGAAGCATACGAAAATTCATTAATCTATAAAGAAAGAACGAAGAAATGGCATGATAAAAGAATCAGAAGTTCAAAAGAATTTAAAGAAGGAGACAGAGTTCTTCTTTTCAATTCACGATTCAAGCTATTTCCTGGAAAATTGAAATCAAGATGGTCTGGACCATTCATAGTCAAAAGAGTTTTCCCATACGGAACGATAGAATTAATAAATTCAAATGGGATTGAATTTAAAGTTAATGGTCACAGAGTTAAACATTACATACATGGTCCGATGGAAGTTGACAATGAAGTTAATCATAATTTCACCACCAAAGAAAACCTTCAAAATGAAAACATAAATATGTTATCAACAACATATGAAAAATTAAAATTAGAAAATAAGGAGGATTCAAATTTGAGTGATGAAGAAGAATTCTTATACAAACCTCCCATTCCAAGAAACGAAGAAAAATGTGAACAAGAAATTCAAATAGAAGTGAAAGAACCAAGGAAAGAACACCCGAAAAAGGTTTACAAACCAACTCGACTTACTAAAGCAGGAGACCCGGGTGAATTTATCATTTCTTGCTTGCTTAATGATGGTGCTGTATATAATGGACTCGCAGATTTAGGAGCAAGTGCAAATATTATGCCCCTTTCCTTATACAAAAGATTAGGCATGGGTAAATTAAAACCAACCAAAATAGGTGTTCAATCATTTGACCAAACCATTAAACACCCGGTTGGAATAGCAAATAATTTACTTGTTAACGTGGGAAGTTTGACCTTTGTTGCAAACTTCATAGTGATTAATATGGAGGAAAACCTTGATATTCCTCTAATTCTAGGTCGCCCATTTTTAGCAACCACCGAGGCATTCATTGATGTAAGAGAAGGTAGAATGACACTTAGGGATGGTGATACATCGATCACCTTTGTGAACCGAAAGTTTAGATCTCCACCAACCAAAACTGTTAGACCAATAAAAACGCATAAGTGTGGGGAAGATGAAGAAACACTTAATGATGATCCAATCACAAGGAATGCCGTTGATGATATGAAATTAGATGAACCCATTTTTAACAGTTCAACGAAGAAACTTTATAAACGGATTCACGATGCTAAGATTAAAGAAAACTTTAAGTTATATAACCGATTAATATCCAATTTATCGTCAAAAGAAAAGGCAATGTTAGTTGAATTTGTGAAAGTTACGAAGGAAATCAACAAATGGATTGAAGTAAAAGTCAAAGATATACAAGTTGTTGATGATTCAATTGAAAATAATGTTAATCACAATTTCAACTAAGTATAGGGGGTTTATGTATTTCTGTTAGAGTTAGATTGTCTGTTTTCGTGTAGTTCTCGAAGATGGAACCCAAATGGTCTTTCCCTAGCAGACCCTAAAGAACTAGTCTTCTCCCCCCATTCTGAATTTTTATTTTTTTTAGGTTTTTATGATATGAAGACTGCCTGTGAACTAAACCACGGTCTAATGCTACACGCTTTGATCACTAAACGTAATAATGACACACTTCCGAGTGAAATAGTATCAGTAATCAGAGAAAGATTGGACGGAGTAAGAAAAGAATCCAGATGCGAAGATAATAAGTTTCAATTTGGTAAAGAAAAATCAAAATCCGCAGCGAAAAGAAGAGCACGACACCTAGAAAGATGTCACAAATGCGGAAAATGGTCACATGGAGGTAAATGTTCAAATAATCAAACCTATTCAAATACCGAATTTGTTACTTTATGCAGAGACGGACCGTTCATATGTTTAGAAGAAAAAACACTGAATGCTCGAGGTTACGCCTATGTAGCCATGGAAAACCAATTAAACCGACTATCTTATGAATGGGATAGATCATATAACTAAGAATACTATCTCACAGGTAAGTCTGTACAGTTTTTATTTTTATTTTTATTTTTAACCTTTTGATAATAAACGCTAATTTATTCGCTATAAAGTATTAAATTGGTATTATATAAAATTAGGTTTGGCGACCGAAATTATTGATATCATACAAAAATTTATTACATCACTGCGAAATTTAACGTTTATTCTTAAGGTATAAATATCTTTAATCAATCAACCCAAAATATTTCAAAAATTCGTCATGAGTTAAATTAGGTCTTGGAACCGAAATTACTTTACCGAAAAAAGGGGCGCATATTTTTGATAATATTTGATTGATTAAAGTGGGATAAAAAGCCAAAAAGATTTTTAATTTTATTTTTACCATGTTTTTAAAATTAATATATAAATCTTAAATTAATATTGTAAACTTTGTAAAAACAATATATTTAAAATTGTAAATATTTGAAAAATTAATATAAGTTTGGTGTGAATTTATAATATGAATTTTTAAATTAAGTTTGATGTGAATTTTTAATTTTTAAAATATGAATTTTTAATTTTATGCATTTCAAATTTTAAGTTTAGTGTGAATTTTTAATATTAATTTTGAATTTTATGTATTTTTAATTTAAGTTGGTGTGAATTTAAAAACAAAAATTTACTTTATCTCATTAAGTTAAAAATATGATTTTTAAAATTCGTCGTAAGTTGAAGACTAGGTCGTTGAACCAAAATTGCTTTACCCAAGGGAGGGACGAGAACTTTTATTATCATTATTTTTAATCTTATTGAATTAAAGTATGCCAAAAACATTAAAAAAAACTAAAAAAAAATCTAAGCTTTTAAAACAATCGCTTGAAAAAGACAAATTTTAAAATTTTGTCGAAGGACGGACTAGGACATCGATCCGAAACGACTTCGTCCTAAATAACAAGGGAAACAAAATTTTAAAATTAATTACTTAATTGTTTTAATTAGTATAAGATATATAAAAAAAAAATACAAACTCCGCGACTCACGGAGTTTGAAGGTTCAAATACCGCGACTCGCGGAGGGACCGAAATACAGAAAAAAAAATAAAACGCAAAAAACTGATCAGTTGAACACCACAACACACAAAACACTGCGATAAAACCCGCAAAAACCCGAAAAAACACTCCCAAATTCACAATTTTTGACCGTTAATCATCAAATCTTTTACTAAAATCATGTTGAAAAGGATGCTATCAAGGAATTACTCAAGAAAAATGGTAAATTTCTACACCTAAACACCATTTAATCTGAAAATTAGTGTTCTTGAGCAATTTTATACCCAATTTGATTTTGATGCTTTTTAGTGTAATTATGCTTAAATTGTTTATGTATTATGCTTGTATAACCTAGATTGATGTTATTTAACATGATTAGAAGCATTAAACTTCAAATTTTGAGTAATCTAGGGTTTGTGTTCTTGAGCAAATTTGGGGCTTTTTGATATAAACAGGTTATGGCCGATTTTTGTCATGAATTGTTGCTAAATTAAGTAGTGTAACATGTTTAGGTAGTTAAATAATCCAAACTTTGAGCCTAAACATGATTTTGAGAATTAAAGTGGACTTTTTCAAGTCTAAAATTCATGAACTTGATTTTTGAAAGATAATGCCATTTGAAACTTGTTTAATTGCTAGTAATGATTATTTTGACATGTTATTTGAGTTGAATGCTTATGAACTTGGCGAACATTTTCGTATATGCTTATTTGAAAAAGTGTAGATTTGATGAAAATATGAAAATGAGCTTAAGTTTGATATAAATTGATCATGTCATTGTAATTATTTTGATTGATGATTTTGCTGACAATAATGCATATTTGGATGCACAAAAATTGTGTTTGATGTGTTTTGCAGACTGAAAGGGGTGAATCTTCATCCCAAGCTCGCAATGCTCCTGCTGAGAATGCGGAACAACAGGAGGTGGATAACTACTACAAACAAGATATACCTCATCCAGTCATGACATTTTCTGATATGCACTTGGAAGATTTGCACCCGAACCTGAAATTTGACAGACTTTGGATAGATTATTCAAAATACCAAAGGGGTTTGCATACTCTTCATTCTAAAGTTGTTGAGGTACCTAGGGTCATAGAATGGGGACTAATAGAAGCTGTAGAATTGGCCGGGCCAATTAGGGAATTACTTGCACAGAGGTATGGTAATTCTACTTTTAACGATTGGGAACGGTTATTCAACATGCGTAGACCTGTATATAAAGTATGGTGTGAAGAATTGTTGTGTAGTATAGAATTAAATGATCGGGTAGCTAGTTTAACCGATCGATCTTTTATTAGATTTTTGTTAGGAGGTTCGATGCACCACATGTCTTTACTAGACATGGCTCAGGCTTTACGTATATATACGCCTGAGGAGTTAGCATCTGCCGATTGTAGAGGGTTGATACTAAATGGTAGAAAGATAGACGAAAATTTTGATACGCATGGTGTATGGAGTCAAATGACTAGCCATCACCGATTTAAAGGGGGAAATTACTCTTATTTGGATATAGATAGAGCTGAATTAAGAGTAATTCATAGGTTTTTAGCTAATTCGATTACACAAAGAGGTAAGAACAAGGAAAAGGTAAATGAACAGGATTTGTTTTACCATATGTGTATTCGAGACCCACAAAGCATTGTAAGTATACCTTATTGTGTGGGTTATTATTTATCAGCTATGGTTAGGGGGATGAGACCGCATAGCATAATAGGAGGTGGTATATTTATTACTTTGATTGCTGAATATCTCGGTGTGGATATAAGTCGGGGGGGATTATTAGTCGAAGAACCAGAACCCCGCGATACAATAGGTTTAAATGTATACCATGGTGCGAAAGTTTTGAAGAGGCGAAATAACGCCGCAGTACAATACTATGGTAGACATCCACAGGTTGAGAGAAACCAACAGCAAGGTAATGTAGGAGGGGGAAATGAAATGGCAGAAATGCAAAGGTTTATAGCTTCACAAGAGTATGAAAATGCTAGACATAGAGCATTTGAAGATTGACAAGTTCATCAAAACCAAATCATAGCTTATTGCCAACATATAGGTAGAAACTATATTCCTACTCCATCACCCATATTTCCTCCCTGGTCTATAGAAATTCAACCACCGTATCCTACGTATAACCCAGCCGAAGCATTTTATAGCACCTATGGTTATGCATGGAACCCCTTCTGGTATCAGTATCATCCCTAGTCTACTTAGTATTTTTTTTTTATTTGTAATGTTGATACATTTAATACTTATGTTGGATTTGTAATAGTTTTATTATTTTCTAAATTTTATTATTAGATTTTAATAATTTTTGAATGTGGGGTAATATACCAAACTTCAAAAATATGTATATATGTTTGCAGTTTATCTTATGTACACAACAGGGTAAAACAACGCATTTTCAAAGACTGGCATTAAGTTCAGCAAAAGCAACTAATTTTGACGACAAGATGCAAAATATATGTGAAATAACAACAAGACGGAATGAACAAACGATGTGCACCATTTATCATTCAGCAAACAAACGCCAATATATTTGGAAACTTTGGTAAAATTTAATCATTTTCACACAAATCACCCTCAATAATTTAAATTGTTACTGATTTCTTGCAAATGAGGGCATTGCAAGATCTTATGTGTGGGAAGGGGTTAAATTCTTTCGGATTTTTAAAATTTTTATCTTAAACACTTAGTTACCATTAAAAAAAAATACTAGTAAAGTAGTAGTTGTATTAGAATCTAGTGCTCTCTGATAATAAAGAACAGCCCTAGTCTTATATACTGACTACCCAATTCTAGTAAAATTTTTCAAAGTTTTCAATTAAATGAACTCAAAATCATGTTTATACATATTTATGAATGATAAAACTAGGTTTTAACATCGAAATTATTGTTACCTCGGAAAGGACATAAATTGAGAAACAAACCAAAATGTTAAAATTCATTTAAAATGGAATAGAGGACAATAAAAAGGAAAATAAAAGCCAAGTGTGGGAAAATTCTCCAAGTTATTCAAAACATATGTCACATATTTTTGTACAAATAACTGAAAATACTTTTGCTTTGGACTAAACTAAACTGTTTTACCCGATGAAAGAAAAGAAGAGATGGATCTACACGATGAATCAATTCCATCATTAAAAGGAAGTAAAGTCTTCCGAAAAAGAAACGCGCTTCTTGATTTAGGTCAGGAAGTTGTCGTCCAGACCAGCTGTAGGTTGACGAAAAATCTAGAAAAGTCATCACTAAAATCAGCAGGAAATCCACGGACCTCAGCATAAAACAGGGTCGCCAAGTGGTCAGATTTATCCTAACCATGAGAAGGATTTATCTCGTAAAATGGGGGGCACCATGCAAATTAGCTGGATAAGACTAATGAATCAAATCCCCAGAAAGGATAATCTCCTTAAAAGATCAAAAATCAGCTTTTAAGACTGATATTACTCAATCCTTGAGATTGACCTTAAAGATTGAGAATTCAAACTCATGGAATTCAATGATATCTAAACTCGAGCTTGAATGAGAAAATATTTTGATCAAAATTACAAACCGATTTGTTTTCTGAAAAACCATTTTCAATGCGTTCATTACCATTGAACGTAAAATCCTAGGAATTCACCTGGAATTCATTAGTTCACCTGAACCAAATCGGGTGTCAACCGTAAGAACGGTGGTTGCATAGCATGGTCAAAGACAGGACCTTGTGCCAGACTGACAAATTAAAAGGGTGAGTGAAAGGACCCGTTCATATACATTATAAACGATTCACAATAGTTGATTACATCGCGAGGTATTTGACCTCTATATGATACATTTTACAAACATTGCATTCGTTTTTAAAAGACAAACTTTCTTTACAACGAAAGTTGACGGCATGCACACCATTTCATAATACATCTAACTATAATTGGCTTAATAATAATCTTGATGAACTCAATAACTCGAATGCAACGTCTTTCAAAATATGCCATGAATGACTCCAAGTAATATCCTTAAAATGAGCTAATGCACAACGGAAGATTTCTTTAATACCTGAGAATAAACATGCTTTAAAGTGTCAACCAAAAGGTTAGTGAGTTCATAGGTTTATCATAACAATCATTTCAATATATTAATAGACCACAAGATTTCCGTTTATAAATATATGTACACTCGCAAGTGTATAAAAGTATTCTATAAGTTGTAGGCACCCGGTAACAAGCCTTAACGTTCAAGTTTTACCCTCTGAAGTACACCAGATCAGGTGTGTTTAAAATAACCTCGAAGTACTAAAGCATCCCATAGTCAGGATGGGGTTTGTCAGGCCCAATAGATCTATCTTTAGGATTCGCGCCTACCGTACATAGACAAGTAGTTTAATGTTACCAAGCTAAGGGTATATTTCTAGTTTAAACCCACGTAGAATTAGTTTTAGTACTTGTGCCTATTTCTTAAAACATTTATAAAAACAGCGCATGTATTCTCAGTCCCAAAAATATATATAAAAGGGAGCAAATGAAACTCACAATACTGTATTTCGTAGTAAAAATACATATAACGTCATTTAACAAGTGCAAGGTTGGACTCGGATTCACGAACGTATCAATATTGAGATTCAATATTGCAGGAAAGTACGTAGACGCAACGGAGATGATAAACACTAGATTGACCTCACGAGCATACCCATGAACCATACCCATCACCTCCATAGCTATAACCCATAATTTCCTTAGCTTCGACTCATTCAAAAAAACTATTTTGAAATCACTCGGACAGCACTCCATCGTAATATTTTATGTATACTAATAATATCTTGAAATAATACAAAGAAAATATATATATGTAATTCGATTGAGAGAGTTTAGAGAAATATATTTTCAAGTTTATATGAAATAATGAAACCTATTGAATTCTATTTATAACAGATTTTTGAATTATTAAAGTGAATTATTAAAGTATGAATTATTAAAATGAATTATTAAAGTATGAATTATTAAAGTAAATTATTAAAGTGAATTATTAAAGTATGAATTATTAAAGTGAATTATTAAAGTATGAATTATTAAAGTGAATTATTAAAGTGAATTATTAAAATATGAATTATTAAATTGAATTATTAAAGTATGAATTATTAAAGTTAAAGTAAAATAAAAGTAAAGTAAAGGTAAAGTTAAAGTATAGTAAAAGTATAAAACTATATACGTATAATACGCGTATAAGTATAAATAATATTAATTTAAATCGTTATATATATTTAATAAAATAAAATATAAATATCGTTATCTTTATCATACTGGTTAAGTAATGAGTTGTCAAAAGTGGTTCTAGATATTTATAAAAGATATATACGTTTTAATAATAAAGTTCTTTTTAAACTGAAAACGTTTTTTGTACTTTTGAAACTAAATTAATAGAATATTATGGAAACCAATTCTCCACTAACTTTTGTATAACTTTCGTAAATGACACTTTTTGTTTTTATTTATAAATAGCTTTACAAATTATTCTGAATATCGTTAAGAGGAATAGATTTTCTCAAATCATAGTGGACCTCTCAACAGAGACTTGTAATCATAATTCAATGTTTCTGATAATTCAATCATTTAATATATTTTTTTAATTTCATCGAAAATCATATTGAAACAAATACGTTCTTGTAAGGTATTATACGTTTAATACTTTATTAATATTCTCAAGTTATAATATATATATACATATACATATCTATTTATATATAACGGTTCGTGAATCGTCAGAATTTGGTCGAGGTTATAATGAATGTATGAACACAGTTTAAAATTCTTGAGATTTAACTTAACAAACTTTGCTTATCGTATCGGAATAATATAAAGATTAAAGTTTAAATTTGGTCGAAAATTTCCGGGTCGTCACAGTACCTACCCGTTAAAGAAATTTCGTCCCCGAAATTTGATAGAGGTCGTCATGACTAACAATGAGAATGTTATTATAACGATTATAGAGTTTTATCATGTTCAAGAAGAATGGATAAAATAATTCGATTAATCGAAACGTGTGAGTGAAGTTATCGTAAATGAATAAAATAAGATAATAGTGATTCGTCGTATCTTTTGACGTCATCACGATTGATCTCCGAAAAGAAAATCTTTGTAATCTATATTGGATTTGATTATTCGGCGATTAAGGAAATTATGATCCTCTTCGAATTAATGCGATAATCCATTTTGATTTCTCTGTCGGATATTTCACTATAAATCCACCTCATTTGTTTTCTTACAACTCACACCTTCTCAACTCATATTTTAAAGTATTTGTCAATATGCTTCATCCAGTACTGATTCTTGATATACTCCTCACTTTCATATCTGTCGCTCTTCTTTTTCATCTGCCTCCGGAAGAATCTATTTACTTCTACTATACTCTTGGTTTTATAGTGTTTTTAGTTCTCCCGTGTCTTTGCATTGATATATACGGTTTGTGATTTCTGGATTGTTGTTGGGTTTTATATCTTCCCTTATATTTCAAAGTCCTTGCTTCTTCTATAATCATTGTCATCCACAGTTAATGCTCTCTTCTATTTGCTATGATTTATACTCTCATTTCTAGTTCGGAGCTTTGTCCTTTCGTTTCTTCTTCTTGCGATTAAGCACCGCTTGTAATGGTCCAGAATTCGCAGATATAAATTTCGGATGAACATTGTTAATGTTCTAGGAAGGAAATTGTAATGGCACGATCTTGACTTGTCAACTTACCAGAATACCTCGGAAAAGGCCGAATCATCAAGAAATATTTTCTTGATATTTAGAGATCAAAGAGAATACAAAAGTCATGTAACATAGCACATGATGATGTTATGATCTGTGAATCATCATGTTCCATTTAGAAACTCAGCATGAATTAATGTAATATAATCACGTTGATCAAGTGTCATTATATTATACTAACTTATGCTTCAGCTCCCAACACTTCTTCAAGAATATTCCTATTTTAAACTCGAATGTTTTAGAATTTAGAAACTAAAATAGTTTCTTTTATGATATAATACAGATAGCGCGAAGAGGTAAATGATTTCAGATAAGAATAATTATAAAAATATCTTCAGAAGTATGGATGATACTTATAATGAAAGATACGATGATATCTTAGAATGTCTAATATCAGAGGATGATAAAGGATATTATCCGCAGGGATTTAGAGTCAGGAGCAAGGTATTCGTTAATGACTTCAGCAAGTACTAAATCATTTGGATTCTTTGAAGGCAGGTTCAGCCTTTGTGATTTGTCCACGGCCTCCTTCATACTTTGCTCAATCCGTTTTCCAGTTCCAAAGCTTCTCTTTTTCTGAGCTTTGCCAATATACTATCCTTTATCATCCAACTTTTTACTGTTAAGGTCGTTTACAGTTTTTGCTGCTACATCAGCATTTTTCAATATTTTGAGAACTGGTTCGCAGTTTAGGGTGTTTTTCAGAAATTTCTCATTCAAAGAATGTAAGTCTTGGAGGTAGACGTTGTGTGTATATGTAATTGTTGATGTAGACATGCTGCGTGGTTTCAAAATACTGATTGATGATTCTCAATAATTGGTATGGCAATTCTTGTTATAAGGTACGAATGAGTATATGATAGGGTTTTGATAATTATAATGATTTTTTTTTTTGAAAGTCAAAGATCAGTGAAGTTGTTGGTAAGTTTATTGCTAATGTGGTGAATATAAACGATTCCCCGGTAACGTTGGCGAAAGGGCAACGTATCTATCGAGGTTATAATAAGACTGTTTTGATTGAGAAGTCGAAGTTGACTTGCTGGAGCTGTGACAAAACTGTCTATTTTGAAACGGAATTGAAAAGTTATTTTAGCTAGTAAATGCCAAAGGGTCTAACACGGATACGTGTCGAACTATGACTTGGGTTTTGAGAGTTTTTCAGGTGTATAACTGTGGGTAACATGTGGTTGGATCATCATCTCGATTGTTCCTTAGTTGAAGTGTCTCCAGGAATTTCGAAGGCTTTGAGCACATATTGTAATCGTTAATACATATGATGTTCTAACACAGTTTTGAAGTCAAAGTATAACTTTGAAAGATATAAGAATCTAAGAGTGATGATACTGGTTATATTTCGAATTGAATTATGCGATTTCAAAATCAGAATATGTAATTGAATTTGAATGAGTATGATTGTTTTGATTTATATGAAAGAATGGATATTGTTGTGAAAGTAGGGAGTATAGTTGATGATTGCTGAATCAGTTTTGAAAAATGTAATATATTAATTGTGAATTTATATATCTCTCGGGTATTACCTACCAGTTAAAAAAATTTCACAATTAATATTTTGTACAAAAGAAGTTTATTACAGTCTTTATGAAAATATATGTGTATATTTTCTTTAGATGTAATATAGATTTAATGAGTTAATATTAAATTAAACTAATTTGTTTTATGGTTGGAACTAGAATTGAGTAATCCCTAAAACTTTATAAATTGCATAAGTATTTCTTCAATAATATTGAAATTATGAATCATTACTTTGTTATTTGTTGGTTTTCGTGAAATTCTTGTGAACTTCACAAGGTACGAATGATGTTATTTGAAAAGTTTCGAGTACATCGATGATGAAAGTGTAAAATCAAACATATATTCGAATAATACACTTGATTTATTATGAATTGGATTTTTATTGAATTGAGACAGAGATTGTAATTAACGATTGTTAAGTTGCGGACGAAGGACGTACATCATTGCATATTTGTAATATGAATTAACTGAGTAGTTAAGATTCACACATAATAGCTTAGTACGGGAAGATTTATTATGGTTTACAAATTTATACATATAAAATATACATATAAATCTTTCGATTGGAAATGAGTTAATACTTCATATCTCGTTGATACAATATATTTGTTGTTGATTCGTAATGATGTCCACAACGATTCTTGAACTGACAGAGTTTGTGATGTTACAGGTGCTGTTGATTCTGACGATACTGACGGCACTGACTGTGTTGATGATGCTACGGTCCTGTTGATGCTGTTGGTAAAACAATTATAGCTTGTAAATCATACACCATTTTCGATCAAAGTTTCAACTCTACCATCTCCGTTCACTCATCCGATTTACGGTCAGAATTAAATAATCTCTAAGATTTTGGAGATTACATAACTGCTGCAGAGATATCTCTTCAATGAAGTTTATGAATTAATACTTCATCGTTTGTTGTTGTTGATATTCCTGGATATTTACAGGGCGTATGACGTTGATGTTTGAGATACAGATTGTGATGTTGCGGTGTGGGATGTGGATGTTGTTGTTGGTGGTGGTGATGGTACTGTTGGTGTTGCTGATGGTGGTACTGTTTATGCTGCTGGTGCTGCTGCTGGTGTTTGTAACCTTTGCACCATATTCTCCAAAGCCACTACCCTAGCGCGAAGCTCGTTGACTTCTTCTATTACACCGGGGTGATTGTCGGTTCGGACGAGTGGATAAATAAAATCTAGAATTTGGTGTAGTATGTAATCGTGACGAGATACTCTAAAATAAGAGAGAAAATAGTGTTTCGGATAGGTTCGCCGGTAAGTGCTTCAGGTTCTTTGCCAAGAGGGCAATGTGGTGGATGGAAGGGATCACCTTCTTCTTGTCTCCAATGATTAAGGAGTCTACGAACCCATCCCCAATTCATCCAGAATAGATGATGACTAATTGGTTGATCCATTCCGGTCACACTGCTTTCGAAACTTGTGTGGGATTCCATTTCGGAATCCGAGGGACTTGAACTAATGACAAATTCCATTTCGTACGATTGAATAAAGAATTTTTCGATATGAAATGATTTTCCGGCTATCGGGTGGTATTCTAATTATATAGAGCAAAAGGTTTCGTAGATTACGGAGGAATTTACGGAATATGTCAGGCAAAGTTTACAGTAACAGATACGCTAAGATATGAATTTTGTCTATACACTATTCATGCAATCAATGCAATAAGATGTGTCTAGACTAAGAATGATAAGCAGATAATTTCCGACAAAAATGATGAGCAAAACTTTTGACATGCAGACACGGTCGAAGTCCAGACTCACTAATGCATCCTAACGACTATCAGTTAGACACACTAATGCAGACCTGGTTCGCTAAGACCACCGCTCTGATACCAACTGAAAGTTGGGGATGCATCCCACTCAGTGCCTTCTCAGCTAACCGCCTGTGACCACTGAGCGTACCTCAGACACTGATTTTACGGCCCGCCTCTCGGCAGTACAGCCAACCCTAATAGGGACCGCGAGGAGTAAGAGCCAATGCTTCGTCACAGGTAACACTGTGAGAACCCCCTCTACGATTAACCCGCTAATAAACGGCATTAAACCAGCTCTGATACCAACTGAAAGGACCCGTTCATATACATTATAAACGATTCACAATAGTTGATTACATCGCGAGGTATTTGACCTCTATATGATACATTTTACAAACATTGCATTCGTTTTTAAAAGACAAACTTTCTTTACAACGAAATTTGACGGCATGCACACCATTTCATAATACATCTAACTATAATTGGCTTAATAATAATCATGATGAACTCAATAACTCGAATGCAACGTCTTTCAAAATATGCCATGAATGACTCCAAGTAATATCCTTAAAATGAGCTAATGCACAGCGGAAGATTTCTTTAATACCTGAGAATAAACATGCTTTAAAGTGTCAACCAAAAGGTTGGTGAGTTCATAGGTTTATCATAACAATCATTTCAATATATTAATAGACCACAAGATTTCCGTTTATAAATATATGTACACTCGCAAGTGTATAAAAGTATTCTATAAGTTGTAGGCACCCGGTAACAAGCCTTAACGTTCATGTTTTACCCTCTGAAGTACACCAGATCAGGTGTGTTTAAAATAACCTCGAAGTACTAAAGCATCCCATAGTCAGGATGGGGTTTGTCAGGCCCAATAGATCTATCTTTAGGATTCGCGCCTACCGTACATAGACAAGTAGTTTAATGTTACCAAGCTAAGGGTATATTTCTAGTTTAAACCCACGTAGAATTAGTTTTAGTACTTGTGCCTATTTCTTAAAACATTTATAAAAACAGCGCATGTATTCTCAGTCCCAAAAATATATATAAAAGGGAGCAAATGAAACTCACAATACTGTATTTCGTAGTAAAAATACATATAACGTCATTTAACAAGTGCAAGGTTGGACTCGGATTCACGAACGTATCAATATTGAGATTCAATATTGCAGGAAAGTACGTAGATGCAACGGAGATGATAAACACTAGATTGACCTCACGAGCATACCCATGAACCATACCCATCACCTCCATAGCGATAACCCATAATTTCCTTAGCTTCGACTCATTCAAAAAAACTATTTTGAAATCACTCGGACAGCACTCCATCGTAATATTTTATGTATACTAATAATATCTTGAAATAATACAAAGAAAATATATATATGTAATTCGATTGAGAGAGTTTAGAGAAATATATTTTCAAGTTTATATGAAATAATGAAACCTATTGAATTCTATTTATAACAGATTTATTAAAGTGAATTATTAAAGTATGAATTATTAAAATGAATTATTAAAGTATGAATTATTAAAGTAAATTATTAAAGTGAATTATTAAAGTATGAATTATTAAAGTAAATTATTAAAGTATGAATTATTAAAGTGAATTATTAAAGTGAATTATTAAAGTATGAATTATTAAATTGAATTATTAAAGTATGAATTATTAAAGTTAAAGTAAAATAAAAGTAAAGTAAAGGTAAAGTTAAAGTATAGTAAAAGTATAAAACTATATACGTATAATACGCGTATAAGTATATATAATATTAATTTAAATCGTTATATATATTTAATAAAATAAAATATAAATATCGTTATCTTTATCATACTGGTTAAGTAATGAGTTGTCAAAAGTGGTTCTAGATATTTATAAAAGATATATACGTTTTAATAATAAAGTTCTTTTTAAACTGAAAACGTTTTTTGTACTTTTGAAACTAAATTAATAGAATATTATGGAAACCAATTCTCCACTAACTTTTGTATAACTTTCGTAAATGACACTTTTTGTTTTTATTTATAAATAGCTTTACAAATTATTCTGAATATCGTTAAGAGGAATAG
Organism: Rutidosis leptorrhynchoides; assembly: GCF_046630445.1. NCBI lineage: Eukaryota > Viridiplantae > Streptophyta > Magnoliopsida > Asterales > Asteraceae > Rutidosis > Rutidosis leptorrhynchoides. The sequence continues at coordinate 693,747,342 of NC_092334.1, read as the reverse complement.
ATTTTCTCAAATCATAGTGGACCTCTCAACAGAGACTTGTAATCATAATTCAATGTTTCAGATAATTCAATCATTTAATATATTTTTTTAATTTCATCGAAAATCATATTGAAACAAATACGTTCTTGTAAGGTATTATACATTTAATACTTTATTAATATTCTCAAGTTATAATATATATATACATATACATATCTATTTATATATAACGGTTCGTGAATCGTCGGAATTTGGTCGAGGTTATAATGAATGTATGAACACAGTTTAAAATTATTGAGATTTAACTTAACAAACTTTGCTTATCGTGTCGGAATAATATAAAGATTAAAGTTTAAATTTGGTCGGAAATTTTCGGGTCGTCACAGTGAGCTTTACTATTGCTCCTACAAAGGATAGTAATTGCGTCCGACACGTTATAGACCATAATTAAAAGCATGTCAGGGGACATTGCCTTAACAGTTGCTTGTTCAATGCTTTCCTTTACAACCGGACGGTAGTTTACCGAAAGGTAATATACGGAGCAAGTATACTGGACGTGTTGCTTTCCTAATACAAGGTTAGCAAGTGGGTGACACAAAACCGCAAGTTTTGACCTAAAATTTTCAAATCTGAAACCCACCAAACCCACAAAAATAATTTGCAAACACCGGTGAAGGGTTATTCCGGAAAACTTATCTAGGGTAAAAACTAGATTTAATTTTCAAAAGATCAAATGTTTTCATAAAGATCCAATTTCCTTAATGGATCTAAATTTTTATAGTCATGTGGGACTGTAAACCATATCGTTACTACCATTGTTTATACCGCCGTAAAGAAATCACTGATGTACAAAGTGTGAAGAATAAAGAAGTGATTCTAGTATTTCAAGACTATATTGCTTGAGGACAAGCAACGCTCAAGTGTGGGAATATTTGATAATGCTAAAAACGAACATATATTTCATAGCATTATTCCCCAAGAAAGACAAGCTTTTAGTTGCAATTGTTCTATTTACAAGTGATATTCGTTTAAATATTAAAAGGTGAAGACAAAAGACAGATTCGACGAATTGAAGACGCAAACGACCAAAAAGCTCAAAAGTACAAAATACAATCAAAGAGGTTCCAATTATTGATAAGAAACGTCTCGAAATTACAAGAGTACAAGATTCAAAACGCAAAGTACAAGATATAAAATAGTACGCAAGGACGTTCAAAAATCCGGAACCGGGACCATAGTCAACTCTCAACGCTCGACGCAACGGACTAAAAATTACAAGTTAACTATGTATATAAATATAATATAATATATAATTAATTATATAAATTATATATATATTATATTTATAAAATAAATCGTCGGCAAACAAAGAGCCAAATGTGGGAGAGCTGTGAAAACGATCTCCGCGACTCACGGAGTTTGAAGAAGGAATGGGCCGCGAGTCGCGGAGCCCCAAAAACTGAAACTACCTATAAAGCCCAACGGATTCTGATCAATTTTTCATCAACATAATATATCAATCTCTCTATCTATATACGTAATATTTATATTTATAATTTATATTTTAATTTTAATTTTAATTTTAATCCTAATAATAAGGGTATGTTAGCGAATGTTGTAAGGGTGTAAGTCGAAATTCTGTCCGTGTAACGCTACGCTATTTTTAATCATTGTAAGTTATGTTCAACCTTTTTAATTTAATGTCTCGTAGCTAAGTTATTATTATGCTTATTTAATCCGAAGTAATCATGATGTTGGGCTAATTACTAAAATTGGGTAATTGGGCCTTGTACCATAATTGGGGTTTGGATAAAAGAACGACACTTGTGGAAATTAGACTATGGGCTATTAATGGGTTTTATATTAAGTAAACAATACCTTGTTAATTTAATATACAAACTTATAATTCGACGTATTTATATATAACCACATACGCTTGACTGGGTACGGTGGGCGGGATATCTATAAATACCAATAATTATTCATTTTACCGGACACAGAACTGGATTAATAGTTAATAGACTTGTTGAAACAGGGGTGAATTACATTCAAGGGTAATTGGTGTAATTGTTAACAAAGTAGTAAAACCTTGGTTTACACGCAGTCGATAACCTGGTGTATTCATTAAATAAAGTATTGGAATATTTGACTTCGGGAATAAGAATAATTTAACGAAGGCTTTCGCTCTTTATATTTATGACTGATGGACTATTATGGACAAATCCGTATGGACATATTAAATAATCCAGGACAAAGAACAATTAACCCATGGGCATAAAACTAAAATCAACACGTCAAATATCATGATTACGGAAGTTTAAATAAGCATAATTCTTTTATTTCATATTTTATTTCCTTTATTTTATATTTAATTGCACTTCTAATTATCGCATTTTATTTATTGTTATTGTATTTAATTGCACTTTAATTTTCGTACTTTTTAATTATCGCAAGTTTATTTTATCGCACTTTTATTTGTCGCAATTTCATTATCGTTATTTACTTTACGCTTTAATTTAAGTCTTGTATTTATTTTTAATATATTACATTTGGTTTTAACTGCGACTAAAGTTTTAAAATCGACAAACCGGTCATTAAACGGTAAAAATCCCCCTTTATAATAATAATATTACTTATATATATATATTTGTATTTTTATAAAAGTAAACTAATATAGCGTTAAGCTTTGTTTAAAGATTTTCCCTGTGGAACGAACCGGACTTACTAAAAACTACACTACTGTACGATTAGGTACACTGCCTATAAGTGTTGTAGCAAGGTTTAAGTATATCCATTCTATAAATAAATAAATATCTTGTGTAAAATTGTATCGTATTTAATAGTATTTCCTGCTAAAATATAAAGCTATTTTATATAAACCTCGCATAACATCAGATACCCTCACCTTTTGTTGATTTCCTCAACAATTTTCTTTAAAGTATGCACCTGTGGTAATTAAGTGACTACCCTCAACCGCTATAAACCTTTCCATGAGTTCCTTATCAAGATATTTACATGATTGTGATTATGATCATCTCATTCTATGATTAAGTCCGTATCCCATTTTTATTTAGATCAAACTCGTTTTTTTTTATTTTCTGAATATCTGATGTTGCATTCATTACTCCCCCTAAAATACTAAAAATCTAAAATCTTTTTGGTTTTTGGATTTTAAACACACAGAAACAATCAGAAAGAAAAGAAATATAACCACACAGTATATACAGCTATGCATGCAGAACACATAAAATGAAGTTACTCTTTGGTCTCTTCGTCAGGAACGACATCTGACAATATTTTGACACTTAACTCAGTTAACAAGAAATCAAAACGTGGTTTATCAAAAGCTTTTGTGAAAAGATCAGCCCTTTGCGTAGTTGTGCCAATTTAGACAACATCAATTAGCCTTTTCTCATAACAGTCTCGAATAAAATGGTATTTAATCCCTATGTGTTTGGTCTTAGAATGATTCACAGGATTTTTCGTAACAGCTATGGCAGCAGAATTATCAACAAAAATAGGAGAGTTAGAAATATTCAAACCGTAGTCACGAAGCTGCTGTTGTATCCACACAACCTGAGATGCACAGCTTGCTGCAGCAATGTATTCAGCTTCACAAGTGGACAAGGCCACTGCTGTCTGCTTCTTGCACTGCCATGTAACTAGTCTGATTCCAAGGAATTGACAACCTCCTGATGTTGACTTAAAATCTTTCTTGCATCCACCATAGTCGGAATCACTATAAGCCGTCAGTACAAAATCATTATCACAGGGATACCATAGGCCCAAATTCGGAGTTTGCTTTAAATAACGCATAATCTTTTTTACCACAAGCAAATGATGTACATTCGGATTTGCTTGATAGCGAGCACATAAACAAACTGCGAACATGATATCAGGGCGAGACGCTGTCAGATACATCAATGAACCAATGATGACCCTATATAAGGTTTGATCAACCTTATCACCTTCCTTATCCGGTGTAATCCCGTGATTCACCGATAGCGGCGTCCTTGCAGGACGTTCATCTTCCATTTTGAATCTTTTCAGAATATCTGATACATTTTTTGTCTGATGTAAAAAGATACCCTGATTTGTTTGTACAACCTGAATACCAAGGAAGAATTTGATAGTTCCCATTGAACTCATCTTGAACCGTTTCTGCATTACCTCCTCAAAATCATCCACCATCGTCTTATCTGTAGATCCAAAGATAATATCATCCACGTACACCTGTACTAGCATAATATGCTTGCCCTTTTCTTTGATGAAAAGTGTCTGATCGATGACACCTCTTCTGAAACCATTATCAATCATATAGTTGGACAACGTACCATACCACGCTCTTGGAGCTTGATGAAGCCCATACAGTGCTTTTTTTAGACGATATACCTTTTCTGGAGAATGTGGATCTGTAAAACCCGGTGGTTGCTTAACAAACGCGGTCTCATTGAGAGTCCCGTATAAAAAGGCACTTTTGACATCCATTTGATAGACCTTGAAGCCTTTAAAAGATGCGAATGCCAAAAATATGCGAATTGCCTCAAGTCTAGCCACTGGTGCAAATACTTCATCATAATCTATATCAGGAATATGTTGATATCCCTTCACAACCAGTCTAGCTTTATTTAGAATTACAATACCTTGCTCGTCTTTCTTATTCTTCCATACCCATCCAAGTCCATAATGTTTGTGTGACGATCGCTCCAAATCCATATGGACAATACGTCATTCATTGATTTCATTGCGAGGTATTTGACCTCTATATGATACGTTTTGTAAACATTGCATTCTTTTAAAAAGGCACACCATAAATGAATATTTAAATCAAAGGTTTTCAACATCTGATGATTTCTACATATAGACAATCACTGTAAATAATAGTTTACAATAGTACTTCCGTTGACAATGCAGTCAAAATAAGATACATGGTGATTATTTGGTGAATGCAACGTTTCCTTGAAAAATATGCCATGTATGACTCCATGCACATAGCTTGTCTAACATATAAGCAAACAGCGGAAGACTTCTAGGAAACCTGAGAATAAACATGCTAACAAGTGTCAACACAAAGGTTGGTGAGTTCATAGTTTTAATGTTTCGTATAATCTATATATAAAGGTGGATCACAAGATCTCAGTTGTTTCATCCAGAAACGTTTATCAAAATATTCTACGAAATTGAGCACCCTGGTAACTAAACTTAACGTATATATAATTTATACCCTTTGTATAATCATCTTAATAATACACGCAAACCAACGTGTACGCTTCTCAAATAGCATATGTCCGTTAAAAGGCTAGTGCTCTAGCTCGGACGGGGATATCAAGCCCTATGGATCCATATACAACTACTCGCGCCCACCAGTTCTTATAACCGGCAGTTACTAGTTACCAAAGCTAAGGGATTTTCGGTTCAAACTCGGTGTAGAATTTAGTATATACTTGTATCCATTGCGTTTAAAATAAAGTGCATGTATTCTCAGCCCAAAAATATAGATTGCAAAAGCAATTAAAAAGGGAGCAAATGAAACTCACACATATAAATATTGTATATCGGTTAATAAAGCATTTGCATGTATTCTCAGCCCAAAAATGTAGAGAGTAAAAGGGATCTTATGAAACTCACCTTATCAGCATATAAATTCGTTCATCGTAATGTGATCGAAACTCAGAGTATCGAATAACCATAGATCTCAACGTATCAATATTGAGATTTAATATTGTAGAAAAGTACGTAGACGTAACAGAGATGATAAACACTAGGTTTGATTCACAAATATACCCCCAAACATTACCCATAACCTCCTTGGCAATAACCCATAATTTCCTTAACTCTAGCTTGCTCGTAACTTGTTTTGAAATCGTTTGGACATAACCTCGTCGTAGTATTTTATGTATAATACTAATAATATTACTAATAAAAATAATAAGATTAATAATAATAATATTAATCTTAATAATATATATATATATATATATATATATATATATATATATATATATATATATATATATATATATATATATATATATATATATATATATATATATATATATATATATATATATTTGAGAGACAGAGAGATTTTGAGAAAAAAAGTAAATATATTCGAACAAAACTTGCGAGCTTTATAGACCTGGCCTGATTTCCACTGCAATGCAATCGCATGGCTGGGCAGTGTAATTCCCATGCGATCGCATGGGATACTTTTCCAGCTCACAATGTTTTGGCAACTAGCTCGTCGACATATTTTTATAATATATATAATATATAATTTAAATTAATTAATTATATATTATATTTTATTCTCGTGCATAGTTGATTTGTAATTTTTGTTTCGATTAGTCGTACGTCGTCACTCGACTTATGTCCCGGTTTCGGTTTTTCGAATGTCCCTTCGTACGCTGAGAAAACTTGTACATCACATTTTGGGACACGTACCTTAGTCAAAATATAGCCTTAAATTATCCCTAAATTATATCACTCAAAATATAACTTATACATTTGATTGTTTTGGTCATTTACATCTATAAATTATCGTCTCGCTATTTGTTAAAATACATTTTAAAATAGTGTTTATTGTAGCAAAGTTACAGTAGCAATTCACTGTAGCAAACTCAATTTCACTGTAGCAAGTAGTGATTTTCGAAAACACTGTAGCAATTTGAAAATACTGTAGCAAATTAGTGTTTTACTGGTTCATCTTAAATGCTTTAGTTAACTTATCTAAATATCAATCGAATCAAAAAACGAATGTTACTATCGTTTACTAAATAACTTGAAATTATATATATGTATATATCTTTTTAATATACATAAATCAGTTTTTAAATACACATTGGAAGTTATTTATAAATAAATTTTAATAATAAATATTCCAACTAATCATATATATTCAAATAGATATTTAAACCAATAAGTTTAATGTACGGTCTCAAACAATTAATACATTGTTAACTTTTCAAATTATAGTATATATGTATCTATTTATATATAATTGTTTGCGAATCGTCGAAAACAACCGAAGGGTATTTAAATATATAAAAGTAGTTCAAAAATTTTGAGATTCAGTTTTACAGACTTTGCTTATCATGTCGGAAATGTTAATCATACAAAGATTAAGTTTAAATTTGGTCAGAAATTTCCGGGTCATCACAGTTTGCAACCATGAGGCGGAGTCACCAGTTTCCATACTCCTAAATGCTTGAATTGCAAAAGCTCTTCTTGCATGGCATTTACCCAATCATCATAAAGAAGAGCTTCCTCAACAGAATTTGGTTCAATTTGACACACAAAGCATGAATATGCATGTAAGAAGAGTTTGCCTGACCTATTTAGTGAAGAATAGAAAGCTTGCATAACATTTTCAGTTGAAGCTTTCTGATTTTCAGACGTTGAGGCATCATTTGATGGTGCTCCGGAAACTCCTTTCGAATCAACAATAAAATCATCTAAGTGTCGAGGAAGGACAACTGTTCGTGATGATCTACGAACACCTTCAGGTTCTGGTTGTTCTTCCTGAACTTCTACAATTTGTGGCAGATTATGAACAATTTCACCACTATCTATAGGTTGTGACTCCTCTTCAGAATCAGATCCATCATAAGATGGATCATCTTGATAATCACCGGATTATTCATCATCTTGAAAAAGTTGTTGTTGCGGCACTGTGTGATGTTGTGGTGCCGTTTGTGATTGCAGAACCATTTGTGATGGAGACGTCTGCATTTCATTTAGCAATTTTGCAATAACTTCATCATCAGTAGCAATAGACGGAAGACCAAAAGAATCAAATAAATCTTCATAATCAAACTGCCATGAAAAACCTTTCCCAGCAGGAATAGCAGCATTTCTTTGAACATCTACTTCGAAATGTTCTTCAACACGTTTAGATACAGTGTTGAAAACTCTTTTTTTTTGGATTCCCATAACCAAGAAATATACCAGGAACAGCCTTAGGATTAAATTTTCCTCCAGTATCTCGTATCATAATTGAACACGGTGCACTAAATGGTTCGAAATGTTTAATGTTAGGCTTTCTTTTATGTAGCAATTCATAGCAAGTCTTTCCATGTCTCTTGACTACTAACAATCGGTTCATTGTATAACATGCTGTAGCCACAGCTTCACTCCAGAAGTTAACCGGTAAACTTGAGTCGGCTAACATAGTTCTCGCAGTTTCAATTAACGTTCTGTTACGTCTTTCAGCAACACCATTTGATTGCGGAGTATAAGCTGGACTGAACTGTTGTTGAATGCCTTTCTCATTGCAGAAACTCTCCATCTGCTGATTCTTGAATTCAGTACCATTATCTGTTCGAGTCTTCCTAACCTTTAACTTGTACAAAGATTCCAGCTTCAAAAACAACAACTTTATATTTTCAAACGTGTCAGACTTCTTCTTTAACATCACTACCCAAGAGTATCGTGAGTATTCATCAGTCACTACCAAACAATATGAATCTCCAGAGATGCTTGTTCGATTAATCGGACCAAAAAGATCCATATGTAACAACTCTAGAGGAACAACAATTGAATGATGTTTCTTTGTTGCATGTGACTTTTTAGTCTGTTTGCCTTTCTTACACGGAAGACATCCTTCAGGAATTTGAAAACTCTTAACATTTACTCCCTCAATCAGATTATTATGAACAAGATTGTTCATCTTTCTCAAGCTCAAATGACCCATACGCTTGTGCCATGAAATTGATTCTTGTTCTGTAGCTTAGGATATGAAAGCTTGATGACCTGTTGAAGCTTTAACATGGGCTGTTGACATATCCAAAATATACAAATCTTTATTTCTGGGAGCTGTCATAAGAATCATCTCTTCCGGTATTACGTACTCTTTCTTCAAAATGTAGCATCTTTGATCATCAAAAGCAACTTTATGCTTTTTATCTGCTACTTGCGAAACTGACAGCAGATTATTTGACATCTGCTTCACAAAATTCACTTTATCAAAACTAACATTAGCATTAGAAATCAAACCCCGAGCTGTAATAAAACCTCCTTCATCTCCTGCAAAAGAAACAGATCCTCCATTTACTGACTTGACATTAGAAAGTAAGGACATGTTTCCTGTCATGTGCTGGGACGCCCCACTATCAACAATCCATGTATTTCTACTTGGATCGTAGGCGACCTGCAAAACAAGAAAAGAAGTTAGTTTGAGATGGACACCCATGCCCGAATGGCAGTGGGTTTCCCATCGACACCAATAACTTGCACATCCATCCATTGACCCTTTGATCCTGATGGATCATTGGACTTGTCAACAACCTTTGTCTCGGTTTTAGGCTTCCAAACGGTACGTTTACCAACAAATTTCTTATAATAGTCATTCGTTTGAAAATTTTTATTCACACTTGACTGTACCCTTGTGGATGAATTAGCAATAGAATTTGACTTTGATCTATAAAAACCTTTTGAACTATTACTTGAAGTACCTATGGAACTGGAGCTAGAAGCATAGTGTGTAGTTTTCGTTTCAGTGTTAGATTTTCTGTTTGGCGTTTTCCAACCCTGTTGGCAGTTAACAGCACAATGACCCTTTTTCTCACATTTATTACAGTTTTGAGTTTCTTGAGTACGTGCTTTTGAACTCAGATTCTTATTGGGCAAAGACTGTTTCTTGGGTGACATAGGCTTCTCAACATGATGTTTCAAGCCTGGTCGACGGTTAGGATGCACATATTTAGGCACATTGTTAGTATTAGGGCTCCTTTTATTAAATAGTTCTTCAGGTGCTTGTGTAAGAACATATTCTTTATCTAGGTTGAGTCCCTGCTGATACTTAACAGGTGTCTGAAATATTTTCTTTCCATTAGAGTTCCTAGTGCTTACTTGTTTTCTAGGTGTGGGTTGTCTGCTTTCACTAGCCTTACTAGCATTCAATGGATTTTTCAGGATAGTGATTGGTTTGGATTTTGGTGTTACAAACTCAGAAACTTTTTCATACTCTGAATCAGATTTACCGTCCTCCGCTAAGTCTTCAACAACCGGCTTAGTGCTATCTGATTTTTCATTCTCTACAGGCTTAACACTTAGGATTTCACTAAGGCAAGAATCAGAAGGTTTATTAATGTACTCATTCCTAAGAGAAGGAGGACACTCTTTATAACCTAAACCCTTTTTACCATCATTCTTGTTATAGACAGTATAGTCAATGACATATGACATTCGCTGCCAAGTGTCATTTCTAGCCTTTTCTGACTCATACTTAATCTTAAACTCTTCCTTTTCTCTCTTAGCACATTCAAGTTGATTTAAGTACATCATTATGGCCTTTTGGTCACCTGAAATTGTAGCTCGTAAATCATGAACTTGATTTTCTAGAGTTTTGATTGTCTCCCTGAATTCCCTTTTATTGTTAAACTGAATTAAATTAGTCTCGTATAGGCCTTTTACCTCAAGATAAGCTGCTTTAACAATCCTAAGTTCCTGTTTTACTTCAGGACAATAAATACATCCTAAGGGGATATCATTCAGTTTAGAAACTATGGATTCAAGTTTAGCAATTTCTAACTTATGATCAGCACAATCGTTACATACTAAAGGAAATTCAGTTTGTACCTTAGAGTCACTTGATGTGTTTGCCATGAACGCATATTCCTTTTCTTCAGTCTCTGATTCAGGTTCAGATTCTGAACTAGAACTGGAACAGTCAGAATTACTCAACTCAACTGAAGTCTTGACATCATCTACCACAATAGTTTCGCCATCTGATGAAGATGAACTACTGTAATTAGTCCATACATCGCCATCATTGTGCATTGCGTATTTGAACTTCTCATACACTCTCTTGTTAAGAACACCTCTTCTAACATATCTGATCATTGCATAAGTTCGCTCAATTCTTGCTTCAATCTTGCAGATGTAACACATGCATTCATTCGCAGTACCAACACAACCAGCTTTCTCTCTCTCTTGTTTCTCGCTTTCAGTTTCTTCTTCAGTCTTAGGCATTCTAACAACATTAGCATGATTCTCATCATCAGCAAATACTGTCCAATCACAACCTTCGTCTGAATATGTTGCAATTAAGCCTTTTGCTTTATCATTTCTGATAGTATCACTGCTAGTTGTTTCAACTGGCACATTAACCTTTGTCTTATTATACTGATTGTGAAATGGGTTGTGAAAACCAGTTTTCTGTGGCCTGGTACATGTTCTTTTGAAGTGTCCTAACTCATTGCAATTGAAACATCTCACTTTTGACATATCAAAGCCTAACTTAGTATCTCTAGTAACACCTAAGCTCTGTTGACCTGTCCTTTTCAGAAATTTCTTCGCTCGTCTAATCACACTACCCATAGCCCAGAGGATATCCATCTTTTCAAGTTCATCCTCGTCAATCTGCTCATAATCTTCTGCTTCTAAATGAGCATTACCAATTTGACCACCAACCATTTCATTATAAGAATTAACTACCAAAGCAACTAAAGCCATATCTTCCTCTACAACTGAAAGGGGCCTAGTTCTTAAATTCTCAGTGTTGAGAACTACAGTTTTTGGATCCTGTCTAATGGTGGACTGATTTGTACTAATAGGCTTATTTACCTGGGTTTGAAACATCACATTTTGAGCAGGTTGTGATCTATTTACAGCACTATCACTAGAAACAAATGCTGTTTGTAAGGGAGCATGAATATTACTCAATCCATAAGTACCAGCTTTGTAAATTATAGGACTCTGCTGACCCTCAAGACGTTTCTTCTTGGTTTCCATATCCAAGTCCTTTACCATCAATTTTGATGTGAATTTATCTAGGGTCAGTGATTCACCAGCAGACGAAGCTCTATCTTCTATCTGTTCAATAAATGCATTCCACTTGTGTGGTAAACCATCTGTTAATTGTTTGATAGCTTTTTGTTCTGTAACTTCTACACCTAAGTTACCCAATTCAGAGACAAGATGACGATAACGAATGATTGTCTCCTCTAATGTTTCATGACTTAGAGCAGCAAACCTTTTTCATTCACTTTTGATTACTTTAGCTTTCTTTTCACGATACGCCTTATTTCCTTCTACACCTATCTTAATAGCATTCCAAAGAGAATAAGATGTTAAATGCATTTGATATTGATGATAAATATCACCATCTAAACCCTGAGTCAATTGAGCATAACATCTACATTCTAAGGCATATGTTTCTTTTTCTGTCACGCTGTAATCTTCATACTTTTTACTATTACCATCAGTACCTAAAGGCTCTTTATATTCATGTTGTATCAAATCCCACATTCTAGGATCAAGGCCTCTAATGTAATTCATAAACCTAGACCTCCATCTAATGTAATCATTTGTATTATCAAGTCTAGGAGCACGATTGGCACTGCCTGATTCACTATCAGATAGTAAAATGTTTTGAACGCCGGAAGTAATTGCCATTGCCTGATCAGACATCGTTAAAATTAAGTAAGGTTGAATCTGATCCAAAGTCGGTCGACTGTGATTGACAGTCGGTCGATGAACAGTTACAGTCGGTCGATTGTCAATGGTTATTCGGTCGAAGTTCTGTTTACATTTAACCAAATGGTATTACTTTTCTCAATCGGTAGATGTTTCTTCAATCGGTCGGTTTAGAACTAAAGTCGGTCGGTTTAGAACTAAAGTCGGTTGGTTTAGAACTAAAGTCGGTCGGTTTTAAGACAATCGGTTGAACTAACGTTAATCGGTCGAACTAGTGACAATCGGTCGAAATACATGAAAATCGGTCGATTGACACCTAAGTCGGTCGACTGTAAAAGTTTAACGTAAAAGTATACAAAATTCAATCCAAAACCAATTTTTGACCCAAAAATATACCAAGAACTCGTTTAAAACAATTGATTCAGCAAGCCATGTGCTCTGATACCAATTTGTAGACGCTGGGAGAGGATCTTAGAATCAATCTAACACGATCTAGAGGTGGAATAACACTAGAACGAGCTTAAACGAATATCTATGGGTTTTCGGGTTCGTACAAGTCAAACCAAGATTAGATCTTGATAAACACGAAGCCTAGACTGACATTCTGTGGTATTTGGACATGAAGATTGAGAGACAGACCCGACCTGGAACTGTTTATGTGTGTGAAAATATGCAGAGTGATTAACCAAATTAGTGGAGATTAACTTGGCTTAAATACCTCAGTTCCTATGTCGGTCGACTGTGGTTGACAGTCGGTCGACTGACTATGTCAGTCGGCCGACTGTCGAGTAACATTACAGATTACATTTAAACGTTTACAAATATAAAATAACAACTCGACAATCAACGTTTAACAATATTGCAGGTTACAACATGATCAAATAAAACGTTAAAGTTCATGGAACTAGGGATTACAAAATATGCACTAACACGGTCAATTCATCCAAACACACATGTTAACTCATCAACTGTAAGAATTGACAAGATTATTGAAAAAAAATATTATTGCATATATTTTAATTCGAAAGTAAATAAAAGAAAGGACACACTCTAGTTTAATTCATACACAAGTACTTTGAGATTAAGAGAACTAATTAGACACTCCTTCTTCCCCAAACAGAATCACATGTAAAAAGGAAACTAAAAGAACCATTTGTAAACTATCTATTTTACCTCTACTACTTTGGAAACAAATTTGAATTCAAGGGATTACTGATACAGACGCTATTTTGCTATAATCAGTAGGTGTTGTTTTCAAATTGAAATTAAAGGATCGATGTTTCTTCTTCTTTCTTTCTAGTAATTGAAATTGTGTAAATATAACTTTTTGGTACGTATTTCCAAAAACTCCTTATACTTATTATTTCATCTTCGAGATCAATCAATATTTCTTCCTCTTGGTTATATATCTTAAATTAGTTCTTTTGATTGTGTTTGTATTGAGAATTATGCCCTTATCAACTCAATTATTCTTCCTAACTTATCCAAATCAGAACTCGAGATTATAGACATATCGATATTTTTCTTTTACTTTTAACCTACAATAGCAGTTATCGCCTAACGATTATCAACATGATCAACTAACGAAGTTTTAAGAGTTCATAGTGATTACTCGTATATGTGAAGGGTCGAAGAATAAGAATCAGATTAGGAGTCGTCGTCCTTTAATGACGTTCATGGATGATGTTTAATTAGGTTTTCGGAACAACAAAGGCTAAGGGTGCGTTTGATAAAACTGAATGATTTAGCGCTGAATGGTTCAGAATCTGAATGATTCAAAGCCTCTGAATAAAGTTTGTTCTGAATGAAAATAAGCTGTTTGATAATCATTTAAAATGAACGATATAAACTGAGTAAAATCACCGTATCAAAGTGTAACATGAAATATACTTGTTAGTTAAATGTTCATGATATGATTTGGGGAGAATTACTGAAAAATTAAGCTCTTAATGATTAAGAGAGTGTTTCATCTCTGAATGGTTCAGCACTGAATTCTGAACCATTCAGCACCATATGTCATTCAGAGGTCAGAAACAAACGCACTGAATGCTGAATGGTTCAGCATTCAGCACTGAATCATTCCATTAAGAGGCAAACAAACGCACCCTAAATGATGAAAGAGATAATTGATAAAATAGTCCCTGTATTTGTACGTTTTTGGTTAAATGGCCACTTCCAATTAAAACTTGCACGATTACACTAAATTCGTTTTTTTCTTAAATACATCCTTTTACTTAACAACAGATAACCATCCATTATGTTCCATCTGATTCTCACGTGATTAAGAAGAAGCAACGACTTCCGAAACCCAAAGAAACACAATCAACAAAGAAAGAAAATGGAACCCAAAGAAGAAACAACGAGTTCCAAAATCCTAGATCATCAGATTCCTCAATGTTGGAAGCTTCGACGAGCCCAACACACCCACTATAGAGGACCTAGACTATACTAGACTCACTACACCAACACTTTGACGTTGGTTAGCCTTTAATTTTATAAATCCTTAGTGCACAATGTACTTAGGCGACAGTGTCGACCATATATCTTTAGGCGGTATAACCGACCATGTATTACTTAGGCGACAGAGCCGACCATATAATAAGAACAACAAAAGTGCACTAAGAACTTAAACACAAACTAAGGCTTGATCGAGAAACTTAACAAAAACACTTATATTAAATTACAATTACAATATTACTTACAAGCTTTCTCTTCTCTACTTTCGCTAACTCACACTCTTCTTCTCTTCTTCACAACTCACTTCTTATTTCACTCTCACAACTTCACACCTTACACAAATGAAACACCCACCTATATTTATACTACTCCATGGAAGTTTCTAGAAACTAGATATTTCCATGGATATATATAAATATCTAGATATTTTTATACATATAAATATCTAGATATTTCTTACACACATAAATATCTAGATTTTTCCTTACATTTTAATATCTAGATATTTTTCATATACATATTAATATCTAGATATTTTACCCATATACATTAACTAATTCCATATTATTCTAAATTTGCATTGTATTTTAACACTCAATAACATGATCACAGTAACAGCCATCCAACTATAACAAGTGAGAGTCACATGGTTGAAACTTAACGGGCTGTTATTTGTCATTAGGTTAAGGGGTGTATTTGGGACCAAAAAAATCAAATTTAGTGACTAATCGTAAAGGTTATAATTGGTAGTGACTATTCAAGCAAAAACAAAAAAACGCATGCACTGTTTTAGCAATTTTGTCATGATAAAATTAACAAAAGGGTAATATGGTCAATATATGTAAATATTCTGTATTTTTTCCTAGATATGTTTACCTTCACCAAATTAACCTACTTGTATTTCTATATAAATATATAAATACAACCCATCCCAACGTACCAGTATCTTTTCTTGAGTTTCATCGCTATTGCTGCTTGATCTTAATAGGTAATCATCTTTATCTGGCCTTCATATGATATTTTCAGTTGGCTTTATGTCTTGTAACAAAGTAACAAACAATGTTAATGCACATTAATTTACTGATTCTTTATGTTGCATCTTGTAGTTTAATATTTGTTTTATGCATATTTATTTGTATGTTAGTAATTTACAAGTTTACAAGTTAATCAATTTTACAATAATCAGTATCCTCTCCAATTCCTGGATTTTCACCTTATTTTATTAGTTGTTGTTAGTCTTTAAATAAGTACTTGATCAATCCCCTAAACATCATGCCCTGATCATCCACTAACAGACTGATGATGACAATCGATGAATACCTTGATAGCATAGAAATACCATATGAAGAGAGAACAACAGCCACTAACAACTTTGCTGATGAAAATCTCATCTCACAAGGAAGATCAACTGGTGTAAAGCTTTACAAAGGACAACTAATTTCAAAATCAGGACAGTTGACCAATATTTTGGCACGACTATATGGAGTGTCAAAAGCTGCACACAACGAGGTCCTTATTTCTTACTGGGTTAATAATAAAAACATCCACTCTATTTTTAAGATATCTGAGAGTTGTGATGATGATGAAATACTCATAAGCAAGTATGTAGCCAACGGAAGTCTCAACAAATATTTAAGTGACTCTCAAACACTCACATGGATGCAAAGACTGCATATATGTGTCGGTGTTGCGCACGCTTTGAGTTACCTACATAATGATGTCACAGTTGGAAGTAATGGTAGAAGTATAATACATGGTAATATTAAGAGCTCGAAAATTTTACTAGATGATAACTGGGAACCCAAGTTATATGGTTTTAGATATTCCATGACAGCTAAAACGGGTGATGTTCACCGACCAAGTGAATACTGGGACAAATCGGGGTATAGAGATCCCACATAATCACATATGACGATACTAAATGTTTGAATCATAAGTCGGATGTTTTCTCATTTGGAGTTGTTCTATTTGAAGTCTTGTTTGGGAGGGAAGCATCAATATATACCCAACCAAACGAGGGGGAGGATCGTTGGTATTTCCCTCGATTGGCAAGACAACATTATGAAGAGAAAAGATTGGATGATATGATCGATTCAGATCTACGAAAATAAATTAACCTGCAATCACTCAGCATCTTCTCAGAAACCTCATACTATTGCATAAAGGAGGTACGATCACAACGTCCAGATATAGATCAGGTGGTCAGAAAACTTGAGAAAGCTTTGCAACTTCAACGAAAACATGATCAAACTCAAGTAAGCCCTTATATATATACCTGGCAATCGAGACGCATATTCTCAAATTTGGGTCAAATGGGTTAACCTTTCGGGTCAATTGGGTCTTGAAAAAAATTAGGCCTGGAAATGTAAACCAAAGCTTAAAAAAGGTCCAATGAGTTTTTCTCCATCCTATTGGGTCTTATATAAAATATGAAAGATCGGGTCAAATAGGTATCAAATCCTAAAGTTCAATAATTAAGTCTAATGGGTATGGTGAATGGGTCAAATGGGTCGAACATAAGAAGTTTCATCCGTCAATCATTTATGAAAGCATTAATGGTTATATCAATTATTTACACAACGACAACAACAACAATATAATAAATAATTATATCAATTATTATTATACAACAACAACAACAAAAAAACCCAATCCCGCACATGCGAGGTATGAGGGAGGTGAGATGTAGACAATCCTGCCTCTACCCTAAAATAGAAGAGAAGTCGTTTCTCTAACCACAAGTCGAGAAAGAATTCTCCACCCACCGGAAGAATTATTAATATATCAATTATTATTATTATGTATATTAATAATATTTTCTTATATATATACTAAATAAATATAAATAATAAATAAAACAATATAACAAATGTAAAAGTATATGACCCGTTTGGACCTATTTGACCCATTAGACCCATTACCCGTTTTGACCTGTAACCCAAAATGACCCAATCTGACCCTTTTGGACCCAATTTAAAATTTTTATCCATTTGACAAAAGACCTATTTTAACCCAAAACCGTTTTGACCCGTTACCCAAACCGACCCGTTTGTCAGGTATACTTATATGTAACCCTCGCTTGATATTTCTTAATTTCTACCTTTCAATTGATTTGGTCATATATTAATAATTAACGACCTACACGCTCGTTTATTGAAATTCATACTAAAGGAACACGCTACTGAGGCTGCCGCTGAGAGTAGAATATCTAGCCACTTGAAGGTAACTATTTTTCATTGTATGTTACATGATTAAATTTTGATCAAGTCAATTTTATTAGAAAAAATGATTTTACATTGGCCATTCTATCTGTTTCAAATAAAAGCTAATTAAAAAACGATTAAAACATTTGTATGTAAGATAAAAAACAAAATTTTGAGATAATTCTATAAACTGTTGAATTCGAGTGAGCGATAAACTGCAAGGGTTTGTTGCAGGGAAAAAATGTGCACTACAATAAATTTATCAATTGTTCACGCATATTTTTACACATTTATAAGAAAGTGTGAGCTTTTTGTCAAATTCCTCACACTTATAAATATGTATAAGTTTGTTACATTTATAAATGTTGAATGTTATTCAAATTTCATACTTAAAATTGTAGGAAAAGTTTGTTCACACTTATTAGTGTGTACAAACACAAATTTAATCACATTTAAAAATATGAGTAAAATTTGTTACACCTTATTTCTTCACATAAGGGGGAGCGTGAACAAATCTAGTGCGACAAAATTAACTCAACACTCTTAAGTGTGGTTATATTTATAATTATACACACAAATTAGTGTGAACTTTTTTCCCCACACTTTTATGTGTGAAACTTAAATGATATTCTACACTTATAAATGTAATACATTTACATACATTTACAAGTGTGAGGAATTTAGCAAAAAAGTACACATTTTTTAAAAGTGTGTAAATTTATGAGTGGTTAATTAGCAAATTTGTTGTAGTGGTGGATCACTTAAAAATACGATTGAGCGATATACAATTGGCCACCCAACATTTTTCTGAAATGTATAAAATTGGTTCAGGTGGTTTCGGTATGGTGTACAACGCAGACTTGTATCATATTGATGGAACAAATTCATCTGCAATCAAAGGTAAGATTGGAGGTAAATTTACTAGGGTACGTAGTACAGTAGCTATTAAATGCATCTTTCAGAGAGAAGACATGCAAGGAGAACAAGGGTTCATTAGAGAAATTGAACTGCTTAGTAATTGTAAGCATCCAAACGTAGTCTCTCTTCTTGGTTATTGTGATGAAGGTCACGAAATGATTCTAATTTACAAATATGCTTCTAATGGAAGCCTTGAAAGTTACTTAGGTAACCCGGATAACCTGATAAATCTTAATTGGGCTCAGCGTATACAAATATGTCTTGATATCGCACATGGACTGAATTACCTACATACATGTTGGGATACACCCACTATAGAGGACCTAGGTTATACTCACTCACTAGACCAACATTTTGACGTTGGTTAGCCTTTAATTTTATGAATCTTTAGTGCACAATAATGCTTAGGCGACAGTGTCGACCATATATCATTCAGGCGGTATAACCGACCATGTATCACTTAGGCGGTAGAGCCGACCATATAATAAGAACAACACAAGTGCACTAAGAACTTAAACACAAATTAAGGCTTAACCGAGAAACTTAACAAAGAACACTTTTATTAATATAAAATACAATTACAATATTACTTACTTACAGGCTTTTCTTCTCTACTCACACTCTTCTCACTTCTTACTTCTTCTCTACTTCTCAACTCACTCTTTTCACAACTTGATTACAAATGAAACTCCTCACCCATATTTATACTTGTCCATGGAAGTTTCTACACACTAGATATTTCCATGGATAAATATCTAGATATTTCTCACCTACAAATATCTATATTATCTAGATTTTTCTACATATAAATATCTAGATATTTCTTTTACATATTAATATCTAGATATTTCCTTATACATATTAATATCTAGATATTTTTCCATACATATTTACAAATTCCATATTATTCTAAATTTGCATTGTATTTTAACACTCCCCCTCAATGCAAATTTTCTTCCAACGATGACTTGCAGACCATTCCAAGTGCTTCTCTGAATTTTGTAAACTTCAGTTTACTTAGGCTCTTGGTGAATATATCTGCAACCTGTTCATCTGTCTTTGTTGGCATCATCTTGATCTCCCCTTCGAGGACCTTCTCGCGAACATAGTGATAGTGCACTTCTATATGTTTTGTTCTTGCATGGAAGACTGGATTCTCTGCTAATCGAATAGCTGATAGATTATCGCATAAAAGTTTTACTTGATAATCTGTTGATTGATGAAGATCTTCCATTAGTTGCTTCAACCACATAATTTCTTGTGTTGCTGATGCCGCCGATCGATATTCTGCTTCAGTGCTTGATAAGGATACAGTTGGTTGTCTCTTGCTGCACCATGATATTACTCCTGATCCAAGACTAAACATGTATCCAGTAGTTGACCATCGTGTATCATAGTCTCCAGCGTAATCGGCGTCACAATATCCAGTCACGTGACATTCTTTTGTTTTCTTGTATAAAATACCAAAGTTGATAGTGTCTTTAACATACCTTAAGATGCGTCGTACAACATCAAGGTGAGGCTTCTTCGGATTGCTCATGTATCGACTAACCACTCCAACTGCATAAGATATGTCTGGCCGGCTTAGTGTGAGATAAATAAGACTTTCGACCATCTTTCGATACATGGTAACATCTTGAAGACTTTTTCCTTCATCTGCTCGTAGTTTTGTATTCGGATCCATCGGAGTTGAGATAGGTTTGCAATTAAGCATTCTGTACTTTTGTAAAAGATCTCGCGCATATTTCTGTTGTCCTAGAAATAATCCTTCTCTTTTCTGCTCTATTTCGAGTCCAAGAAAATGTTTGAGTTCTCCAAGCTCCTTCATATGAAATCTGATAGACATATTCTCTCTTGTTCTTTGGATCTCCTCATAGTGATCTCCCGTGATGATTAAGTCATCCACATATACTAGCACTATGGCTAGTTTTCCTTGATCTTGTTTCACAAATAAACTAGAATCTGAAGGAGCAACTGTGAAACCACTTTGTACCAAGAACTCACCAATTTTCCCGTACCAAGCTCTTGGAGCCTGCTTCAAGCCATATAGTGCCTTCTTTAATTTGCAGACATGCTCAGGATAGATCTTGTTCTCAAAGCCTCTTGGTTGCTCCATATAAATGCTTTTGTCAAGTTCTCCATGTAAGAAAGTATTCTTGACATCCATCTGCTACAGCTTCCAAGATTTGCTAGCAGCTAAAGCTAGTAGAGCTCGAATTGTTGTGATCTTCGCCACTGGATTAAACGTTTCTTCATAATCCAGCCCATATTGTTGAGAAAAACCTCTAGCAACAAGTCGAGCTTTATACTTTTCAACGGAGCCATCTGATCTAGTCTTCACCTTGTACACCCATTTACAAGATATTGGTTTTACATCTTTTGGCTTTGGAACTAAACTCCATGTCTGGTTTTCTTTTAGTGCATTAATTTCTTCTTCCATCGCTTTCTGCCATTCTCGACTTTGTGCTGCTTCTTCATAAGTAGAAGGCTCAATAGGTATTGATTCATCCACATGAGCAGCATTGGCATACCTCGGATTAGGTTGTCTCGGCCTTGTTGATCTCCTTAGTTCTTGTGCATGCTCCTCGACTTCCTTTTGGCTTGGACGAACCTCCTCGGATATAGATTGATGTACACCAGTTTTCCATGGACTCTTTTCCTTAGAGTACGACCCTTCTCCTTATTTAGTTGGATCCAATACGTGCTCTTCACATTCTTCTCTTTCTTCTGGGACTTCTTCTAATTTATGAGATTCTGGAAGCTCTATCTTTTGTGGTGACCACCATGAAGAAGCTTCATCAAATACCACATTTCTTAAAGTATGGCACTTTCCAGTATTTGGATCACAGTATCTCCATCCTTTTCTTGATTCATCATAACCGATAAAAATGCACCGAATTGTCTTCTTATCAAATTTGCTTCGTAGATGATCTGGCACGAAAACGTAGCATACACATCCAAAAACTTTGAGATGGTTGATGGTCGGCTTGATCTTCCATAATCTTTCATACGGTGAAATATGCCCCAACTTTGTTTGTGGAAGCCTATTTATCACGTATGATGCCGTTCTCATACATTCAGCCCAAAATCTTCCTGGCACATTCTTACCATGAAGCATACTTCTACAAGTTTCGGCAAGGTGACGATTCTGCGACTCCATTTTGTTGTGGAGTATTGGGACAAGTTAATTGTCTTCTAATCTTGTGCTTCTCAAGATAGATATTGAACTCAGTCGATAAATATTCTCCTCCATTATCTGTGCGTAAGCACCTAATCTTATTATTGAGCTCACTTTCTATCTTCTTCTTGAACTCTTTAAACTTCTGAAAAGTCTCCAACTTTTCCTTCATGAAGTAAACCCACACATACCTTGAGAAGTCATCAATGAATGTCACCATATACTTCATTCCTCCAAGTGATGTTTATTTCACTGGGCCAAAAACGTCTGAGTGTATAAGCTCAAGTGGTGTCTTGGACTGATGTTGTGACTCCTTGAATGGCAATTGATGAGCTTTTCCAAATTGACATCCAGCACATATTGTATCTGTTCGGATATCAATTTGAAGAAGCCCATTTACTATGTGTTTCACCATCATCTCCTTTAACTTGTTGTAGCCCACATGCCCAAGACGTTCATGCCAAAGATCAGCCGTCTCATTCTTTCGAGTCTTATCCACATATGATGTTTCAGCAGATAGTACATAGACCGACTCTATTCTTCTTCCTTGCATAATTGGATTGCCAACCACCTTCACTCTCTTGAATACGGACACATCTTCTGGTCCAAAGAGCACATAGTTCCCTTCTTCTGTTAATTGTGGTACTGAGAGCAAATTCTTCTTTAGGCCAGGGACAAGATACACCTTCTCGAGTTGGAGCTTATGAGAGCCGCCTTCATTTGGAATTATTGTCTTTCCAATGTGAGAAATAGACAACCTTGAATTGTCAGCTGTCAACACGACTCTCTTTCCTTTATAATCATCCATTTCTTGCAGCTTCGTCTCATCATTGGTCATATGATTTGAGCACCCAGAATCGATGATCCAATCATCTTTGTAGTTTATTGTTGACTTTAAGGTTGCTGCAAGAGCTTGATCATCCATGCCAGCTTCAACAGAAAATCCAGCTTCTGCATACCATGTTTCCTTATTAATGGTTGCTTCGAATGTGACCTCTTTCTTCTCATCTCTTGCGGTGGCCACATTTTCTTCGAAAGTTCGCATTTTGGGGAATTTACAATCTCGAGCAAAATGACCCTTCTTGCCACAATTGAAGCATTCACCATTCTTGCTCTTATCATTTTTCCCGTCTTGTTGGCGATGATCTCTTCTTCCTTGTTGAGCTCCCCCTGAAGCGTTGCCTTTTGATTTTGGGTGACCCTTCCACCCATATGTCTTACTTTCTTTCATCGCCTCTTGTCTTCGAGATGTTGCTTTCTTCTTATTGGTGAAGAGTGCATCTTCTCCGTCTTTTATGGTTACTTCATTCATCTGCTTGGCTAATGCCTCTTGATTAGCCAATAGATTCTCCAGCTCTATTAATGATGGTTGAGTAGGCTATCCTCTCACAGCGGCTATAAATCCATTATACTCGGATCTTAAGCCGTGGATGATAATTCTCTTCATCCTTGCATCACTCACTTTCTCTTTAGGAGCAAGTTGAGATATCTCACGACAAATAGATTTCACCTTGGTGAAATACTGAGAAATAGATAGACTTCCTTGTGAGATACCTGCGAGATGAGTTTCATTTTCCAAGAGCTGGAGGCGTGCTTCATTCTTCTTTGAAAACAATTTTTCAAAAGTTTCCCAAGCTGCCTTTGGTGTTTTCTCGTCACGGATGTGCTCCAATAGATCCTCCTCGATTGTAGTCTTCAATATAAATAAAGCCTTCCCGGCCTTGATGTTCCATTTTCTCAAGGCTTCAGCATTTTCTTTCGGTGGAGGCGTTGTGTCATTACCAGCAACTATTTCCCATAAATCCTGTCCTTGTAGGTAGGATTGTATACAAGTCCGCCAATAACCATAGTTGTGGTTATTGAGACTCTTGATTCCACAGCTCGTACTTGCAAGATCTGCCATCATGACGTCCAACGTCCAATAAGCTTGGTCCCTGACCGATGAGCTTTCACAGTTCCTAACTGTGCTCCGACAGAATCTCCCTTAGAGCCTTGGTGAAAACAAGCATTTGTAAACGTCCAACGTTTACCAATTGTTGGATGCTTCGACGAGCCCAACACACCCACTATAGAGGACCTAGGTTATACTCACTCACTAGACCAACACTTTGACGTTGGTTAGCCTTTAATTTTATGAATCCTTAGTGCACAATAATGCTTAGGCGACAGTGTCGACCATATATCATTCAGGCGGTATAACCGTCCATGTATCACTTAGGCAGCAGAGCCGACCATATAATAAGAACAACACAAGTGCATTAAGAACTTAAACACAAACTAAGGCTTAACCGGGAAACTTAACAAAGAACACTTTTATTAATATAAAATACAATTACAATATTACTTACTTACAGGCTTTTCTTCTTTACTCACACTTTTCTCACTTCTTACTTCTTCTCTACTTCTCAACTCACTCTTTTCACAACTTGATTACAAATGAAACTCCTCACCCATATTTATACTTGTCCATGGAAGTTTCTACAAACTAGATATTTCCATGGATAAATATCTAGATATTTCTCACCTACAAATATCTATATTATCTAGATTTTTCTACATATAAATATCTAGATATTTCTTTTACATATTAATATCTAGATATTTCCTTATACATATTAATATCTAGATATTTTTCCATACATATTTACAAATTCCATATTATTCTAAATTTGCATTGTATTTTAACAATACATGCACAGAGGAAAAAGAAATGATAATACACCGTGATATGAAGAGTGCAAACGTCCTCTTGGATAGCAATTGGGTCGCAAAGCTTTCCGACTTCGGGCTCTCAAAATTACATGATGCAAATATTAAATGTAGTACCCTCATCACCGAACATGTTGCTGGCACAGATTTGTACTTGGATCCCGAATATATGAAAACGGGTAAGTTGAAAAAAGCATCAGATATATACTCTTATGGAGTAGTCCTATTTGAAATGATATGTGGGAGATTGGCATATGATCCAATTTACTATGCCAACAATCAGACTGGGCTTCTATCAATAATAGTAGGACAACCCTTCGATATGGAAAGACTGAAGAAAATGGTAGATCCTAAAATATTGGAAGCTGATGCAAACATCCCTAAGATAACTGGAGGGGTCGATGATGAGTCTCTGGAGACGTTTATAACAATTGCATGTAAGTGTTTGGCAGAAACTCAAGCGCAACGTCCATTAATGGAAGCCATCATAAAAGAACTTGAGAAATCACTAGACTATGAAGTAAGTAACTATCATCAATATTTACCATTGTAAGTTGCCTAACACACTCGCTGGTTTCCAAATTCGTCATTATGCAACTTATAATTGTTAGACTAGAGATTATGGTTAGCCCATTTAGTATAGTCCGGCTCGTTTGTAGGTTTAGGATTTCTAGGATTTCTATGTATCTCTATAAATACTAATCAATAAAACATCATAACCTACGGGTTTCACTCTCTTACATGGTATCAGACTAGGTTCTTTAACCCTTTGACCTACCGCTTCCTTTTCAAGCTTGTCATCCTCCGGTCACCGATCATTCGGTGATCTGGAGGGATCCATATTTCTAATTCATGTTTAGCCGTCAAACCTCTCGTGAACACACAACCCCACTATTTTCTAATTTATGTTTAGCCGACAAATACTTTTCCAATTATTTATCTTGTACGTTCAGCCACCTATTTTAAATTATTATCCATGTGTTACGAACTGAAGGCTAATGCCTTTGTCTTCTATTTTGTTATCAGCATAAAAATTAGTGTTTATATATTTTTTTCCTCATCTACCGTGTAAGCCAACAATTGCAATTCTTTTTTTTTTTTTTTTTTTTTTTTTTTTTTTCTTTTCCATTATTTTTAATGCAACCCTAATCGGCGTGGGGCTGAGCCGCCTAGCGTGACTAGGTTCCAAACCCCGGAAAAAAAAGAGAATATAGTCAAAAACTTTATTTGCAGCGTTGATGAAGATTGTTTATGTCGACAGAGTTCCTTGCCCAAGTCCTGCTCAATCCTTAGGTAAAGAAACGCCACGACGTATAAAAAAAATAAACGTTACGGAAAAGGAAACGAAGTCAAGCAAGACGCAACGATATCCGCAAAATCAGTCTATTCGGTGCAACAAATAAAAAAAAAAAAATTTTTATGTCTTTATTTAATGTTTATTGTTTTGCTCCAGTCCTAACTTTCGCGATTTTCGGACTGCGGGGAGTGTTAGACTAGAGATTATGGTTAGCCCATTTAGTATAGTTCGGCCCGTTTGTGGGTTTAGGATTTCTAGGGTTTCTATGTATCTACATAAATACTAATCAATAAAACATCATAACCTACGGGTTTCACTCTTTTACAATAATTAACAGATTCTCATAGTAGAACAATTATCTAACAAGTAGTTCATAAGTAGATCATGTACATAATTCATATTTACTCTGGCTTATAAATATGCCTTCACGTTTTTGTGTTGCTTGTTAAATAAAGAAACAAGTTAATTATCCAGTCATACAGATTTAATATTAGACATTGAATCTGTAAACCATTTAAACATTTTATCGTCAGTTGAACAAACTATTATCATCTACATAGTGGATTAGAATTACATGGCATTTATCATTTTTAATGAATAAAGACTTATGTATGTATATATTGATCCTCTAGAGATTATTCTTTGAAAGATATATAGGTAGATAACGTGGCATACCGCCCATATAGTGCTTAATCAAGTTTATATACATGATTAGGGATTTTAGAATTTGCAAAACCTAGATGTTGTTTCAGTTTTCACCTTAAAGTGTGCAATAATGTGACCAAAATTACAACACCTATACCATGTAGCCTTCTTTGGGTCAATGATCTTTACAACACCTATGCCAAGATAGTATGAAGTATTATGATTTTAATTTTGCCAGAGCCTTAGAAGTCTCAGTCTGCAGACTCAGCCCGAAGTCTTTCGAACTCAAATATAACACATGGTTAAATTCTAAGACTTAGATTAGTTTGACTCAAGATAGCAGATCTTAGATATGTATAAACTTTATTTTCTTAAGAATAATGTACAACTGAAGATGATAATTAACGAACATTATCTACAGAAAAGCAGTAAGTACAACTTCCAAATGTCCTTTATTGAGATAAAACTGGCCACAAAAAAACTTCAGAAATTGCCTTGGAGCTGGAAGAAAATAAAGGAGAAGTTCCTGGTGATAATGGATTCAACACGATTATTATGTTAAAGCGATGGGATAGCAAATCCGATCCGAAGCATCATCACGAGTTTTTGGCAGAGCGTGAAGTTCTTTTCAGGTATAAGCATGAATGTATCATCGGTCTTGCGGGCTATTGTACTGAAATGGATGAAAGAATCATTGTTTATGAGCATGAATATAATGAAAGACTCCACAAGCATTTGGACGATGCTAGTCTTACATGGACGAAACGCCTCAAGATTGGCATTGATGTTGCACAAGGACTGGAGCTTTTACATACACGTAATGTGGAGCAAGAGCATCCAAGGATTCATAGAGACATAAAAAGTGCCAGCATTCTATTAAATGCGGACATTAAGGCTAAAATTGCTAATTTGGAATTGTGCGTCAAATATTGGGAAGTTGAGAATGTTGAACATTCTAGTAGTGATCATGCTTATAGCTCACTGGCTTATAATGACCCGAAAGCAAATGGTTTCTTATCGCAAGAGTCGGATATATATTCATTGGGTGTTGTTCTAATTGAGATGTTGTGTGGGAGATTGGCATTGCCAGAGGGCTGTGAGGATCGCAGTCAGTCTTTAGGTCCTACGTCAAAACGTCACTATTCTAAAAAAGGAAACCTTAGTGAGATGATATTCGAGGGTATAAAGGAACAAATTGTGCTAGAATCACTAACCACTTTCCAAATGATCGCTATTCAATGTTTAGAATTTGATCGACATGATCGGCCATCAGCAAAACAGGTGGTGTTACAGCTTAAAAGGGCAATGGAATTACAAGTAACTTTTCATGTATTTGATATTAGAAAACCAAAGTTCAGTTTATTGTACATTAACCACTGTGTATAGGAGGACATTGATTTATGGGAACCTAAACTGCCGAGAGATTATAAAGAAATAATAGAGATGTCAACAACCCCTGAAATTTACTCTACCACAAAGGAATTCTTCTTCAACAAGGCAAACTGATATTTAAGCTCATCCTCATATTATCGTACATTGTTGCTAAACTTGCATATTGAAAACTAACTAATTTGATTTAATTTGTTTGATTTGATGTAACAGTGTTTCTCTATAAGCAATAATGGAGAAATAAATGAAATTATACCTGCAAGAATGTTTTCCTATGAAAACAATAAATCGCATAAGTGGAGATCCGTTCAGTAATCCAGGTTTGTCTCTCGCTCCTTGCTATACATGTGAAAAGTAAGTGTAATTTAGGTGGATATAAAGAAATTGGTGTGATAAAAAAATCACACTTCTCTATTTCGCCTAATACGCCTAATTGATTTTTCTTTTAGGCAGAATTATTGTCTAGATATGTCAAATCCAATCTAATAATGTTTATTGTTGAGAGGGGGAATTATATATGACTATTCTAATAATTATTTATGACTTCATATTGAAGCTAATCGGGTTGTGTGTCTCACATAGAAAAATGAAAGAACATAATATATGCATATAAGCTTAGGGAACCTCCTCTATCACCAATTGATTTGAAAGTACTAGGGAACTCTTAAGCTTATATGTACCACATTGATAGTGTATCACATCACATAGAAAATAGCCGAAGCTAGATCATGTGTAGTGACCCGAACTTTTCCATGTTTATATATATTAAATGAAATTGTTATTTACATGATTAAGTGTTTCCAACATGTTAAGCAATCAAACTTGTTAAGACTTAATTAATTGAAATAGGTTTCATATAGACAATTGACCACCCAAGTTGACCGGTGATTCACGAATGTTAAAACTTGTAAAACTATATAATGACATATATATGGATATATATATATATATATATAGTTAACATGATATTATGATATGTAAACATATCATTAAGTATATTAACAATGAACTACATATGTAAAAGCAAGACTACTAACTTAATGATTTTGAAACGATACATATATGTAACGATTATCGTTGTAACTACATTTAATGTATATATATCATATTAAGAGATATTCATACATCATATTATCATGATAATATAATAATTTAAAATCTCATTTGATATTATAAACATTGGGTTAACAACATTTAACAAGATCGTTAACCTAAAGGTTTCAAAACAACACTTACATGTAACGACTAACGATGACTTAACGACTCAGTTAAAATTTATATACATGTAGTGTTTTAATATGTATTCATACACTTTTGAAAGACTTCAATACACTTATCAAAATACTTCTACTTAACAAAAATGCTTACAATTACATCCTCGTTCAGTTTCATCAACAATTCTACTCGTATGCACCCGTATTCGTACTCGTACAATACACAGCTTTTAGATGTATGTACTATTGGTATATACACTCAAATGATCAGCTCTTAGCAGCCCATGTGAGTCACTTAACACATGTGGGAACCATCATTTGGCAACTAGCATGAAATATCTCATAAAATTACAAAAATATGAGTAATCATTCATGACTTATTTACATGAAAACAAAATTACATATCCTTTATATCTAATCCATACACCAACGACCAAAAACACCTACAAACACTTTCATTCTTCAATTTTCTTCATCTAATTGATCTCTCTCAAGTTCTATCTTCAAGTTCAAAGTGTTCTTCATAAATT
The DNA here is from genome assembly GCF_046630445.1 of Rutidosis leptorrhynchoides. Classification (NCBI taxonomy): domain Eukaryota; kingdom Viridiplantae; phylum Streptophyta; class Magnoliopsida; order Asterales; family Asteraceae; genus Rutidosis; species Rutidosis leptorrhynchoides. Next base: position 693,717,406 of record NC_092334.1, on the reverse strand, counting down.
CTACAAGTTCTAGTTTCATAAAATCAAGAATACTTCCAAGTTTGCTAGCTTACTTCCAATGTTGTAGATTGATCATCCAACCTCAAGAAATCTTTCTTATTTACAGTCAGATATCTTTCTAATACAAGGTAATACTCATATTCAAACTTTGATTCAATTTCTATAACTATAACAATCTTATTTCGAGTGGAAATCTTACTTGAACTTGTTTTTCGTGTCATGATTCTGCTTCAAGAACTTTCAAGCCATCCAAGGATCCTTTGAAGCTAGATCCATTTTTCTCATTTCCATTAGCTTTATCCAGAAAACTTGAGGTAGTAATGATGTTCATAACATCATTCGATTCATACATATAAAGCTATCTTATTCAAAGGTTTAAACTTGTAATCACTAGAACATAGTTTAGTTAATTCTAAACTTGTTCGCAAACAAAAGTTAATCCTTCTTACTTGACTTTTAAAATCAACTAAACACATGTTCTATATCTATATGATATGCTAACTTAATGATTTAAAACCTGGAAACACGAAGAACACTGTAAAACCGGACATACGCCGTCGTAGTAACACCGCGGGCTGTTTTGGGTTAGTTAATTAAAAACTATGATAAACTTTGATTTAAAAGTTGTTCTTCTGGAAAAAAGATTTTTCTTATGAACATGAAACTATATCCAAAAATCATGGTTAAACTCAAAGTGGAAGTTTGTTTTCTAAAATGGTCATCTAGACGTCGTTCTTTCGACTGAAATGACTACCTTTACAAAAACGACTTGTAACTTATATTTCCGACTATAAACCTATAATTTTTTCTGTTTAGATTCATAAAATAGAGTTCAATATGAAACCATAGCAATTTGATTCACTCAAAACGGATTTAAAATGAAGAAGTTATGGGTAAAACAAGATTGGATAATTTTTCTTGTTGTAGCAACGTGAAAATTGGTAACAAATCTATATTAATCATATCCTAGCTAACTTATATTGTATTATACATGTATTCTAATATATTATGTAATCTTGGGATACCATAGACACGTATGCAAATGCTTTGACATATCATATCGACACATGTGTATATATTATTTGGAACAACCATAGACACTCTATATGCAGTAATGTGAGAGTTAGCTATACAGGGTTGAGGTTGATTTCAAAAATATATATACTTTGAGTTGTGATCTAGCGTGAGACGTGTATACACTGGGTCGTGGATTGATTCAAGATAATATATATCAAATTTTTTTCTGTACATCTAACTTTGGACAACTAGTTGTAGGTTACTAACGAGGACAGCTGACTTAATAAACTTAAAACATCAAAATGTATTAAAAGTTTTGTAAATATATTTTGAACATACTTTGATATATATGTATATATTGTTATAGGTTTGTGAATCAACCAGTGGCCAAGTCTTATTTTTCGACGAAGTAAAAATCTGTGAAAGTGAGTTATAGTCCCACTTTTAAAATCTAATATTTTTGGGATGAGAATACATGCAGGTTTTATAAATGATTTACAAAATAGACACAAGTACGTGAAACTACATTCTATGGTTGAATTATCGAAATCGAATATGCCCCTTTTTATTAAGTCTGGTAATCTAAGAATTAGGGAACAGACACCCTAACTGACGCGAATCCTAAAGATAGATCTATTGGGCCTAACAAACCCCATCCAAAGTACCGGATGCTTTAGTACTTCGAAATTTATATCATATCCGAAGGGTGTCCCGGAATGATGGGGATATTCTTATATATGCATCTTGTTAATGTCGGTTACCAGGTGTTCACCATATGAATGATTTTTATCTCTATGTATGGGATGTATATTGAAATATGAAATCTTGTGGTCTATTGTTACGATTTGATATATATAGGTTAAACCTATAACTCACCAACATTTTTGTTGACGTTTAAAGCATGTTTATTCTCAGGTGAATATTAAGAGCTTCCGCTGTTGCATACTAAACTAAGGACAAGATTTGGAGTCCATGTTTGTATGATATTATGTAAAAACTGCATTCAAGAAATATATGTCGATGTAATATATTTCTATTGTAAACCATTATGTAATGGTCGTGTGTAAACAGTATATTTTAGATTATCATTATTTGATAATCTACGTAATGCTTTTGAAACCTTTTTGATAAAATAAAGGTTATGGTTGTTTTAAAAATGAATGCAGTCTTTGTAAAACATCTCATATAGAGGTCAAAACCTCGCAACGAAATCAATTAATATGGAACGTTTATAATCAATATGAACGGGACATTTCAGTTGGTATCCGAGCGTTGGTCTTAGATAACCAGAATTTTGCATTAGTGTGTCTTATCGAGTTTGTTAGGATGCATTAGTGAGTCTGGACTTCGACCGTGTTTACTTGAAAAAAAAAAGATTGCTTAACAAATTTTGTTGAAAACTATATATTTTTAACATGTGAATATTATTTGATATATTAATCTCTTAACGTGTTTGATATTATGTGATAGATGTCTACCTCTAGAACAAGTCCCATTGACTCACCTAATAATAATGAAGAGTCAAATGTAAATTGGAATGATTCGTGGACTGATTCACAAGTTCCCGAAGAGGAACCGGAAGAAAAGTCGGAACCGGAAGAAGAATCGGAACTGGAAGAAGAATCGGAACCGGAAGAAGAACCAGTGGGGGAAATAATAAAACGGTTAAGTAGAAGAAAATCCTCAACCAACCGACCAAAGTTAATTATGGTCAACGGTGTTTCCGCCAAGGAAGCAAAATATTAGGAGGATTACCAATTCTCCGATGAATCGGATCCCGACGAGGATTCCGATGATGTTATAGAAATTACCCCAACTGAATTTAAAAAGGCAAAAGAGAACAATAAGGGAAAGGGCATAAAAATAGAGAAATCTGATTCTAACCCTGATGAACTTTATATGTATCGTCAACACCCGTATTTCTTAAGTTGTGACAATAACCCGGGAACCTCTAAACCACCAGGTTTTTCTAAACCAATGTGGAAAACGACGGCTCGTATTAGGGGAACATCATATATCCCTAGAAACTTGGCAAAACGAACCAAAACGGAAGAAGAAGAAGAAGAAACGAGCGAGTCGGAATAAGATAGTTGTATTCGTGTGGTGTAATATATGTAATATAGTGTGCTTATGCTTTATGATATATGTAAAAATTGCTTGTATTAATAAGTATTTTTTTTATGAATCTAACTCTTGTCTATTTTACAGTATAAAAACACAAAATGGATAGACAACCCAATATTTTAAGAGACCTACCCGGAGACATGATTGATAAAATCTTGTCTAGAGTCGGTCAGAATTCCTCGGCACAACTATTTAAGGCGAGATCAGTTTGTAAGACATTCGAAGAACGTTCCAAGAATGCCTTGGTTTATAAAAGGCTTTCGTTTGAAAGATGGGGGATATCACATTGGGAAACCCATAAGTTACGATGTGTTTACTTTGACGCATATATTGCGGGAATCCAAACGCTATTTTACGCAACGGGTTAAGAAATTATTTTGACTCAATGTATCCAAATATAGGACTTCATGATTTAGAAAAAGCGGCTAACATGCAACATAAAGAAGCATGTTATGCTTATGGGTTAGTAATGTTCGCTTCTCACCAAAGTGAGAAAAAGAACATCTGGCAACAACTATTAAACAAAACGTTCCCACAAGTGACGGAGTCGGTAATTGGGGTAAGAAATGAAGTTTTTAGATTGTTACAGGACTGTTGGACATTACGTAACCCTCGTCCCTTTGACGACGTTACAACACGCTATCTTATCAATGGCCATAATGGTTATGTTCCACAAGACCAAGGATGGGAAGTAGTCATAGTAAAACCAGAATGCATGACTTGTTTCTGGACGTATGAATTACGTGTCTTTATTGCCTTTGCTGAACGACTTGTGTACTAGCTAGAATTATCTTCACAACCATCTTGTATCAAATTTATTGTGTGCTATATTTCATGCTATATGTAAAATAACCGGTATTGTAAGTTTGTAAAATATTGTGTAAAAGTTTGAACGCAAAATATTATTATAATCAGTTTTTCATATAGAATTGTAGTAGTTGAAATAGTATGTTAGCTACTAAGTATGAACTTAACGGGTAGGTACTACCCGAATTAAAGAGTATAAAACGCTAATATGAAGAAAGAGCTTTTATAAATAAGTTCATATTACGCTACGAAATACTATTGACTACTCTTGATATTCTATATAATTAACTCGTTTCATTTGACTATTTTGAAGGAAATGGCACCGACTACTCGACACACCTTGAATATGAGCGAAGAGGAATTTCGTGCCTTTCTTGCTTCAAACATAGCAGCAGTACAGGCTGCGCTACATACCAACAATAACCTTGGATCTAGCAGTACATGAAATCGTGTAGGATGCACCTACAAAGAATTCACTGCCTGCAAACCTTTGGAATTTGATGGAACCAAAGGACCGATCGGATTGAAACAGTGGACCGAGAAGGTCAAATCGGTGTTTGCCGTAAGTAAGTGTACTGAAGAGGACAAAGTGAAGTACGCTATGCATACCTTCATAGGTTCTGCGTTAACATGGTGGAATACCTATCTAGAGCAAGTGGGACAAGATGATGCTTACGCACTACCGTGGTCAGCATTCAAGCACTTGATGAACGAGAAGTACGGTAGTGACCCGAACTTTTCCATGTTTATATATATTAATTGAGATTGATATTTACATGATTAAATGTTTCCAACATGTTAAGCAATCAAACTTGTTAAGGCTTGATTAATTGAAATATGTTTCATATAGACAATTGACCACCCAAGTTGACCGGCGATTCACGAACGTTAAAACTTGTAAAAACGACATGACGATATATATATGGATATACGTATGGTTAACATGAGATTATGATAAGTAAGTATCTCCATAAGTATACTAACAATGAGTTATATACATATAAACAAGACTACTAACTTAAGGATTTCGAAACGAGACATATATGTAACGATTATCGTTGTAACGACATTTAAATGTATATATATATATCATATTAAGATATATTAATATATCATAATATCATGATAATATAATAATTTAACATCTCATTAGATATAATAAACAATGGGTTAACAACATTAATTGAGATCGTTAACTTAAAGGTTTCAAAACAACACTTACATGTAACGACTAACGATGACTTAACGACTCAGTTAAAATGTATATACATGTAGTGTATTTAGATGTATTAAAATACTTTTGGAAGACTTCAAGACATATATCAAAACACTCATACTTAACGAAAATGGTTACAGTTACTTTCCCATTCTTTTCTTTCATCAAGAATTCTAGTCGTATATTTACCCGTATTATACACAGCTTCAAAACATACTTACTATGGGTATATACCAATAGGAACTAGCATGGGATTCCACTCTTGATTATGTCATGTATGACTAATCAATTTTAACTTCTACCATGAGCTAGTCAACTAACTAGAACTCCTTTTAACCCCACTCACCACTCACCAATTACCACTCATCATTCACTCCATTTCACTTCCAATTCTCTTTCTAATTCTCTCTCAACACACACACACACACTATTATGAACGTATTTTTCTAGTAGTTAATCATCATCTTCATCAAAAATCACTTCAAGAATCAAGCTATAATCATCATAGGAAGAACACTTCAAGAACACTTCAAAAATCCCTTCAAGTTTACTAATTTACTTCCAAGCTTTCTAATCCATTCCAAGTAATCATCTAAGATCAAGAAACCTTTGTTATATACAGTAGGTTATCTTTCTTATTCAAGGTAATATTCATATTCAAACTTTGATTCAATTTCTATAACTATAAACTATCTTAATTCGAGTAAAAATCTTACTTGAACTTGTTTTTGTGTCATGATCCTACTTCAAGAACTTTCAAGCCATCCAAGATCCTTTGAAGCTAGATCATTTCTTGTCACTTCCAGTAGGTTTACCTACTAAACTTGAGGTAGTAATGATGTTCATAACATCATTCGATTCATATATATAAAACTATCTTATTCGAAGGTTTAAACTCGTAATCACTAGAACATAGTTTAGTTAATTCTAAACTTGTTCGCAAACAAAAGTTAATCCTTCTAACTTGACTTTTAAAATTAACTAAACACATGTTCTATATCTATATGATATGCTAACTTAATGATTTAAAACCTGGAAACACGAAAAACACCGTAAAACCGGATTTACGCCGTCGTAGTAACACCGCGGGCTGTTTTGGGTTAGTTAATTAAAAACTATGATAAACTTTGATTTAAAAGTTGTTATTCTGAGAAAATGATTTTTATTATGAACATGAAACTATATCCAAAAATTATGGTTAAACTCAAAGTGGAAGTATGTTTTCTAAAATGGTCATCTAGACGTCGTTCTTTCGACTGAAATGACTACCTTTACAAAAACGACTTGTAACTTACTTTTCCGACTATAAACCTATACATTTTCTGTTTATATTCATAAAATAGAGTTCAATATGAAACCATAGCAATTTGATTCACTCAAAACGGATTTAAAATGAAGAAGTTATGGGTAAAACAAGATTGGATAATTTTTCTCATTTTAGCTACGTGAAAATTGGTAACAAATCTATTCCAACCATAACTTAATCAACTTGTATTGTATATTATGTAATCTTGAGATACCATAGACACGTATACAATGTTTCGACCTATCATGTCGACACATCTATATATATTTCGGAACAACCATAGACACTCTATATGTGAATGTTGGAGTTAGTTATACAGGGTTGAGGTTGATTCCAAAATATATATAGTTTGAGTTGTGATCAATACTGAGATACGTATACACTGGGTCGTGGATTGATTCAAAATAATATTTATCGATTTATTTCTGTACATCTAACTGTGGACAACTAGTTGTAGGTTACTAACGAGGACAGCTGACTTAATAAACTTAAAACATCAAAATATATTAAAAGTGTTGTAAATATATTTTGAACATACTTTAATATATATGTATATATTGTTATAGGTTCGTGAATCAACAGTGGCCAAGTCTTACTTCTCGACGAAGTAAAAATCTGTGAAAGTGAGTTATAGTCCCACTTTTAAAATCTAATATTTTTGGGATGAGAATACATGCAGGTTTTATAAATGATTTACAAAATAGACACAAGTACGTGAAACTACATCCTATGGTTGAATTATCGAAATCGAATATGCCCCTTTTTATTAAGTCTGGTAATCTAAGAATTAGGGAACAGACACCCTAATTGACGCGAATCCTAAAGATAGATCTATTGAGCCTAACAAACCCCATCCAAAGTACCGGATGCTTTAGTACTTCGAAATTTATATCATATCCGAAGGGTGTCCCGGAATGATGGGGATATTCTTATATATGCATCTTGTTAATGTCGGTTACCAGGAGTTCACCATATGAATGATTTTTATCTCTATGTATGGGATGTGTATGGAAATATGAAATCTTGTGGTCTATTGTTACGATTTGATATATATAGGTTAAACCTATAACTCACCAACATTTTTGTTGACGTTTAAAGCATGTTTATTCTCAGGTGAATATTAAGAGCTTCCGCTGTTGCATACTAAAATAAGGACAAGATTTGGAGTCCATGTTTGTATGATATTGTGTAAAAACTGCATTCAAGAAACTGATTTCGATGTAACATATTTGTATTGTAAACCATTATGTAATGGTCGTGTGTAAACAGGATATTTTAGATTATCATTATTTGATAATCTACGTAAAGCTTTTTAAACCTTTATTTATGAAATAAAGGTTATGGTTTGTTTTAAAAATGAATGCAGTCTTTGAAAAACGTCTCATATAGAGGTCAAAACCTCGCAACGAAATCAATTAATATGGAACGTTTTTAATCAATAAGAACGGGACATTTCAGTTGGTATCCGAGCGTTGGTCTTAGAGAACCAGAATTTTTCATTAGTGTGTCTTATCTAGTTTGTTAGGATGCATTAGTGAGTCTGGACTTCGACCGTGTTTACTTGAAAAATGATTGCTTAACAAATTTTGTTGGAAACTATATATTTTTAACATGTGAATATTATGTGATATATTAATCTCTTAACGCGTTTGATATTATGTGATAGATGTCTACCTCTAGAACAAGTCCCATTGACTCACCTAATAATAATGAAGAGTCAAATGTAAATTGGAATGATTCGTGGACTGATTCACAAGTTCCCGAAGAGGAACCGGAAGAAGAGTCGAAACCGGAAGAAGAATCGGAACCGGATGAAGAAATAGAACCGGTGGGGGAAATAATAAAACGGTTAAGTAAAAGAAAATCCTCAACCAACCGATCAAGGTTAATTATGGTCAATGGTGTTTCCGCCAAGGAAGCAAAATATTGGGAGGATTACCAATTCTCCGATGAATCGGATTCCGACGAGAATTCCGATGATGTTATAGAAATTACCCCAACTGAATTTAAAAAGGCAAAAGAAAATAATAAGGGAAAGGGTATAAAAATAGAGAAATCTAATTCCAACCCCGATGAACTTTATATGTATCGTCAACCCCCGAAGTCCTTAAGTTGTAACAATGACCCGGGAACCTCTAAACCACCAGGTTTTTCTAAACCAATGTGGATAACGACGGCTCGTATTAGGGGAACATCATATATCCCTAGAAACTTGGCAAAACGAACCAAAACCGAAGAAGAAGAAACAAGCGAGTCGGAATAAGATAGTTGTATTCGTGTGGTGTAATATAAGTAATATAGTGTGCTTATGCTTTATGATATATGTAAAAATTGCTTGTATTAATAAGTATTTTTTTTATGAATCTAACTCTTGTCTATTTTACAGTATAAAAACACAAAATGGATAGACAACCCAATATTTTAAGAGACCTACCCGGAGACATGATTGATGAAATCTTGTCTAGAGTCGGTCAGAATTCTTCAGCACAACTATTTAAGGCGAGATCAGTTAGTAAGACATTCGAAGAACGTTCCAAGAATGCCTTGGTTTATAAAAGGCTTTCGTTCGAAAGATGGGGGATATTACATTGGGAAATCCATAAGTTACGATGTGTTTACTTTGACGCATATATTGCGGGGAACCCAAATGCTATTTTACGCAATGGGTTAAGAAATTATTTTGACTCAATATATCCGAATATTGGACTTCGTGATTTAGAAAAAGCGGCTAACATGCAACATAAATAAGCATGTTATGCTTACGGATTAGTAATGTTCGCTTCTCACCAAAGTGAGAACAAGAACATCGGCCTACAAATATTAAACAAAACATTCCCACAAGTGACGGAGTCGGTAATTGGGGTAAGAAATGAGGTTTTTAGATTGTTACGGGACTGTTGGACATTACGTAACCCTCGTCCCTTTGACGACGTTACAACACGCTGTCTTATCAACGGCCATAACGGTTATGTTCCACAAGACCAAGGATGGGAAGTAATCCTAGTAAAACCAGAATGCATGACTTGTTTCTGGACGTATGAATTACGTGTCTTTATTGCCTTTGCTGAACGACTTGTGTACTAGCTAGAATTATCTTCACAACCATCTTGTATCAAATTTATTGTGTGCTATATTTCATGCTATATGTAAAATAAGCGGTATTGTAAGTTTGTAAAATATTGTGTAAAAGTTTGAACGCGAAATATTATTATAATCAGTTTTTCATATAGTATTGTAGTAGTTGAATTGTATATTAGCAACTAAGTATGAACTTAACGGGTAGGTACTACCCGAATTTAAACTTATAAAACGCTAATATGAAGAAAAAGCTTTTATAAATGAGTTCATATTATGCTACGAAATACTATTAACTACTCTTAATATTCTGTATGATTAACTTGTTCCATTTGACTATTTTGAAGGAAATGGCACCGACTACTCGACACACCGTGAATATGAATGAAGAGGAATTCCGTACTTTTCTAGCTTCAAACATAGCCGCAGTACAGGCTGCGCTACATACCAACAATAACCTTGGATCTAGCAGTACAGGAAATCGTGTAGGATACACCTACAAAGAATTCACTGCCTGCAAACCTTTGGAATTTGATGGAACCGAAGGACCGATCGGATTGAAACGGTGGACCGAGAAGGTCGAATCGGTGTTTACCATAAGTAAGTGTACTGAAGAGGACAAAGTGAAGTACGCTACGCATACCTTCACAGGTTCTGCGTTAACATGGTGGAATACCTATCTAGAGCAAGTGGGACAAGACGATGCGTACGCACTACCGTGGTCAGTATTCAAGCACTTGATGAACGAGAAGTACCGTCCCAGAACCGAGGTCAATAAGCTCAAGACAGAACTTAGAGGGTTACGAACCCAAGGATTTGATATTACCACGTACGAAAGACGATTCACAGAATTGTGCCTATTGTGTCCGGGAGCATTCGAAGATGAGGAAGAGAATATCGACGCGTTTGTGAAAGGATTACCGGAAAGAATCCAAGAAGATATAAGTTCACACGAGCCCGCCTCCATACAACAGGCATGTAGAATGGCTCACAAACTAGTGAACCAGATTGAAGAAAGAATTAAAGAACAGACTGCTGAAGAGGCCAATGTGAAGCAAGTCAAAAGAAAGTGGTAGGAAAACGGTGATAAGAATCACCAATACAACAACAACAGCAATTACAACAATAATCGCAACAATTATCCCAACAATCGCAACATCAATCGCAACTACAACAAACGGCCCAACAACAACAACAACAACAACAACAACAACAGCAGCAACTACAACAATCATCCCAACAACAATAATAACCGCAACAACAACAACAATCAGAAGCAGCTATGCCAAAGGTGTGAAAAGTATCACTCGGGGTTCTGCACCAAATTTTGCAACAAGTGTAAAATAAATGGTCATAGCGCGGCGAAGTGTGAGGTCTACGGACCAGGGGTTAATAGAACGAAAGGAACAAATGGTGTCGGAACGAGTAATGGCGGAGCAAGTAGTGTCGGAGCAAGTTATGCCAATGTAGTTTGTTATAAATGTGGAAAACCGGGCCACATTATTAGAAATTGCCCGAACCAGGAGAACACGAATGGACAAGGCCGCGGAAGATTTTTCAATATTAATGCGGCAGAGGCACAGGAAGACCCGGAGCTTGTTATGGGTACGTTTCTTATTGACAATAAATCTGCTTACGTTTTATTTGATTTGGGTGCGGATAGAAGCTATATGAGTAGAGATTTTTGTGCTAAATTAAGTTGTCCATTGACGCCTTTGGATAGTAAATTTTTACTCGAATTAGCAAATGGTAAATTAATTTCAGCAGATAATATATGTCGGAATCGAGAAATTAAACTGGTTAGTGAAACATTTAAGATTGACTTGATACCAGTAGAGTTAGGGAGTTTTGATGTGATAATCGGTATGGACTGGTTGAAAGAAGTGAAAGCAGAGATCGTTTGTTACAAAAATGCAATTCGCATTATACGAGAAAAAGGAAAACCCTTAATGGTGTACGGAGAAAAGGGCAACACGAAGCTACATCTTATTAGTAATTTGAAGGCACAAAAACTAATAAGAAAAGGTTGCTATGATGTTCTAGCACACGTCGAGAAAGTACAAACTGAAGAAAAGAGCATCAATGATGTTCCCGTCGCAAAAGAATTTCCCGATGTATTTCTGAAAGAATTACCGGGATTACCCCCACATCGATCCGTTGAATTTCAAATAGATCTTGTACCAGGAGCTGCACCAATAGCTCATGCTCCTTACAGACTCGCACCCAGCGAGATGAAAGAACTGCAAAGCCAATTACAAGAACTTTTAGAGCATGGTTTCATTCGACCAAGCACATCACCGTGGGGAGCTCCTGTTTTGTTTGTCAAGAAGAAAGATGGTACATTCAGGTTGTGTATCGACTACCGAGAGTTGAACAAACTTACCATCAAGAACCGCTACCTACTACCGAGAATCGACAACTTATTTGATCAACTACAAGGCTCGTCTGTTTATTCAAAGATTGACTTACGTTCCGGGTATCATCAAATGCGGGTGAAAGAAGATGATATTCCAAAGACTGCTTTCAGAACACGTTACGGTCATTACGAGTTTATGGTCATGCCATTTGGTTTAACTAATGCACCAGCTGTGTTCATGGACCTTATGAACCGAGTGTGTGGACCATACCTTGACAAGTTTGTCATTGTTTTCATTGATGACATACTTATTTACTCAAAGAATGACCAAGAACACGGTGAACATTTGAGAAAGGTGTTAGAAGTATTGAGGAAGGAAGAATTGTACGCTAAATTTTCAAAGTGTGCATTTTGGTTGGAAGAAGTTCAATTCCTCGGTCACATAGTGAACAAAAAAAGGTATTAAGGTGGATCCGGCAAAGATAGAAACTGTTGAAAAGTGGGAAACCCCGAAAACTCCGAAACACATACGCCAGTTTTTAGGACTAGCTGGTTACTACAGAAGGTTCATCCAAGAATTTTCCAGAATAGCAAAACCCTTGACTGCATTAACGCATAAAGGGAAGAAATTTGAATGGAAGGATGAACAAGAGAAAGCGTTTCAGTTATTGAAGAAAAAGCTAACTACGGCACCTATATTGTCATTGCCTGAAGGGAATGATGATTTTGTGATTTATTGTGACACATCAAAGCAAGGTCTCGGTTGTGTATTAATGCAACGAACGAAGGTGATTGCTTATGCGTCTAGACAATTGAAGATTCACGAGCAAAATTATACGACGCATGATTTGGAATTAGGCGCGGTTGTTTTTGCATTAAAGACTTGGAGGCACTACTTATATGGGGTCAAAAGTATTATATATACCGACCACAAAAGTCTTCAACACATATTTAATCAGAAACAACTGAATATGAAGCAGCGTAGGTGGATTGAATTGTTGAATGATTACGACGTTGAGATTCGTTACCACCCGGGGAAGGCAAATGTGGTAGCCGATGCCTTGAGTAGGAAGGACAGAGAACCCATTCGAGTAAAATCTATGAATATAATGATTCATAATAACCTTACTACTCAAATAAAGGAGGCGCAACAAGGAGTTTTAAAAGAAGGAAATTTAAAGGATGAAATACCCAAAGGATCGGAGCAACATCTTAATATTCGGGAAGACGGAACCCGGTATAGGGCTGAAAGGATTTGGGTACCAAAATTTGGAGATATGAGAGAAATGGTACTTAGAGAAGCTCATAAAACCAGATAATCAATACATCCTGGAACGGGGAAGATGTACAAGGATCTCAAGAAACATTTTTGGTGGCCGGGTATGAAAGCCGATGTTGCTAAATACGTAGGAGAATGTTTGACGTGTTCTAAGTTCAAAGCTAAGCATCAGAAACCATCAGGTCTACTTCAACAACCCGAAATCCCATAATGGAAATGGGAAAACATTACTATGGATTTCATCACTAAATTGCCAAGGACTGCAAGTGGTTTTGATACTATTTTGGTAATAGTTGATCGTCTCACCAAATCAGCACACTTCCTGCCAATAAGAGAAGATGACAAGATGGAGAAGTTAGCACGACTGTATTTGAAGGAAGTCGTCTCCAGACATGGAATACCAATCTCTATTATCTCTGATAGGGATGGCAGATTTATTTCAAGATTCTGGCAGACATTACAGCAAGTATTAGGAACTCGTCTAGACATGAGTACTGCCTATCATCCACAAACTGATGGGCAGAGCGAAAGGACGATACAAACGCTTGAAGACATGCTACGAGCATGTGTTATTGATTTCAGAAACAGTTGGGATCGACATCTACCGTTAGCAGAATTTTCCTACAACAACAACTACCATTCAAGCATTGAGATGGTGCCGTTTGAAGCACTTTATGGTAGAAAGTGCAGGTCTCCGATTTGTTGGAGTGAAGTGGGGGATAGACAGATTACGGGTCCAGAGATTATGTAAGAAACTACCGAGAAGATCATCCAAATTCAACAACGGTTGAAAACCGCCCAAAGTCGACAAAAGAGCTACGCTGACATTAAAAAAAAAGATATAGAATTTGAAAATGGAGAGATGGTCATGCTTAAAGTTGCACCTTGGAAAGGCGTTGTTCGATTTGGTAAACGAGGGAAATAAAATCCAAGGTATATTGGACCATTCAAGATTATTGATCGTGTCGGACTAGTAGCTTACCGACTTGAGTTACCTCAACAACTCGCGACTGTACATAACACTTTCCAAGTCTCGAATTTGAAGAAATGTTTTGCTAAAGAAGATCTCACTATTCCGTTAGATGAAATCCAAATCAACGAAAAACTCCAATTCATCGAAGAACCCGTCGAAATAATGGATCGTGAGGTTAAAAGACTTAAGAAAAACAAGATACCAATTGTTAAGGTTCGATGGAATGCTCGTAGAGGACCCGAGTTCACCTGGGAGTGTGAAGATCAGATGAAGAAGAAATGCCCGCATCCATTTCCAGAAGATTCGTCGACACCTTCAACAGCTTAAAATTTCGGGACGAAATTTATTTAACGGGTAGGTACTGTAGTGACCCGAACTTTTCCATGTTTATATATATTAATTGAGATTGATATTTACATGATTAAATGTTTGCAACATGTTAAGCAATCAAACTTGTTAAGGCTTGATTAATTGAAATATGTTTCATATAGACAATTGACCACCCAAGTTGACCGGCGATTCACGAACGTTAAAACTTGAAAAAATGACATGACGATATATATATATATATATATATATATATATATATATATATATATATATATATATATATATATATATATATATATATATATATATATATATATATATATACGTATGGTTAACATGAGATTATGATAAGTAAGTATCTCCATAAGTATATTAACAATGAGTTATATACATATAAACAAGACTACTAACTTAAGGATTTTGAAACGAGACATATATGTAACGATTATCGTTGTAACGACATTTAAATGTATATATATATATATATATATATATATATATATATCATATTAAGATATATTAATATATCATAATATCATGATAATATAATAATTTAACATCTCATTAGATATAATAAACAATGGGTTAACAACATTAATTGAGATCGTTAACTTAAAGGTTTCAAAACAACACTTACATGTAACGACTAACGATGACTTAACGACTCAGTTAAAATGTATATACATGTAGTGTATTTAGATGTATTAAAATACTTTTGGAAGACTTCAAGACATATATCAAAACACTCATACTTAACGAAAATGGTTACAGTTACTTTCCCATTCTTTTCTTTCATCAAGAATTCTAGTCGTATTCTTACCCGTATTATACACAGCTTCAAAACGTACTTACTATGGGTATATACCAATAGGAACTAGCATGGGATTCCACTCTTGATTATGTCATGTATGACTAATCAATTTTAACTTCTACCATGAGCTAGTCAACTAACTAGAACTCCTTTTAACCCCACTCACCACTCACCAATTACCACTCATCATTCACTCCATTTCACTTCCAATTCTCTTTCTAATTCTCTCTCAACACACACACACTATTATGAACGTATTTTTACAGTAGTTAATCATCATCTTCATCAAAAATCACTTCAAGAATCAAGCTATAATCATCATAGGAAGAACACTTCAAGAACACTTCAAAAATCCCTTCAAGTTTACTAATTTACTTCCAAGCTTTCTAATCCATTCCAAGTAATCATCTAAGATCAAGAAACCTTTGTTATATACAGTAGGTTATCTTTCTTATTCAAGGTAATATTCATATTCAAAATTTGATTCAATTTCTATAACTATAAACTATCTTAATTCGAGTAAAAATCTTACTTGAACTTGTTTTTGTGTCATGATCCTACTTCAAGAACTTTCAAGCCATCCAAGATCCTTTGAAGCTAGATCATTTCTTGTCACTTCCAGTAGGTTTACCTACTAAACTTGAGGTAGTAATGATGTTCATAACATCATTCGATTCATATATATAAAACTATCTTATTCGAAGGTTTAAACTCGTAATCACTAGAACATAGTTTAGTTAATTCTAAACTTGTTCGCAAACAAAAGTTAATCCTTCTAACTTGACTTTTAAAATTAACTAAACACATGTTCTATATCTATATGATATGCTAACTTAATGATTTAAAACCTGGAAACACGAAAAACACCGTAAAACCGGATTTACGCCGTCGTAGTAACACCGCGGGCTGTTTTGGGTTAGTTAATTAAAAACTATGATAAACTTTGATTTAAAAGTTGTTATTCTGAGAAAATGATTTTTATTATGAACATGAAACTATATCCAAAAATTATGGTTAAACTCAAAGTGGAAGTATGTTTTCTAAAATGGTCATCTAGACGTCGTTCTTTCGACTGAAATGACTACCTTTACAAAAACGACTTGTAACTTATTTTTCCGACTATAAACCTATACATTTTCTGTTTATATTCATAAAATAGAGTTCAATATGAAACCATAGCAATTTGATTCACTCAAAACGGATTTAAAATGAAGAAGTTATGGGTAAAACAAGATTGGATAATTTTTCTCATTTTAGCTACGTGAAAATTGGTAACAAATCTATTCCAACCATAACTTAATCAACTTGTATTGTATATTATGTAATCTTGAGATACCATAGACACGTATACAATGTTTCGACCTATCATGTCAACACATCTATATATATTTCGGAACAACCATAGACACTCTATATGTGAATGTTGGAGTTAGCTATACATGGTTGAGGTTGATTCCAAAATATATATAGTTTGAGTTGTGATCAATACTGAGATACGTATACACTGGGTCGTGGATTGATTCAAGATAATATTTATCGATTTATTTCTGTACATCTAACTGTGGATAACTAGTTGTAGGTTACTAACGAGGACAGCTGACTTAATAAACTTAAAACATCAAAATATATTAAAAGTGTTGTAAATATATTTTGAACATACTTTAATATATATGTATATATTGTTATAGGTTCGTGAATCAACAGTGGCCAAGTCTTACTTCTCGACGAAGTAAAAATCTGTGAAAGTGAGTTATAGTCCCACTTTTAAAATCTAATATTTTTGGGATGAGAATACATGCAGGTTTTATAAATGATTTACAAAATAGACACAAGTACGTGAAACTACATCTGATAATGCTAAAAACGAACATATATTTCATAGCATTATTCCTCAAGAAAGACAAGCTTTTAGTTGCAATTGTTCTATTTACAAGTGATATTCGTTTAAATAATAAAAGGTGAAGACAAAAGACAGATTCGACGAATTGAAGACGCAAACGACCAAAAAGCTCAAAAGTACAAAAGACAATCAAAAAGGTTCCAATTATTGATAAGAAACGTCTCGAAATTACAAGAGTACAAGATTCAAAACGCAAAGTACAAAATATAAAATTGTACGCAAGGACGTTCGAAAATCCGGAACCGGGACCAGAGTCAACTCTTAACGCTCGACGCAACGGACTAAAAATTACAAGTTAACTATGTATATAAATATAATATAATATATAATTAATTATATTAATTATATATATATTATATATATATATTAAAAACCGTCGGCAGAGAAAACTCCAAGGACTGAGCTGTAAATACTATCTCCGCGACTCGCGGAGTTTGAAGAGCATTTTGCCGCGAGTCGCGGAGCCCCAAAATTCAACTCTGGCTATAAAGCAAACCGAATTCTGATCAAATTTCATATTCTATTTCTATCTCTCTCTCAATATATACGATATATATATATATATATATATATATATATATTTATATTTTAATTTTAATTTTAATTATAATTCTAATAATAAGGGTATGTTAGCGAATGTTGTAAGGGTGTAAGTCGAAATTCTGTCCGTGTAACGCTACGCTATTTTTAATCATTGTAAGTTATGTTCAACCTTTTTACATTAATGTCTCGTAGCTAAGTTATTATTATGCTTATTTAAAACGAAGTAATCATGATGTTGGGCTAATTACTAAAATTGGGTAATTGGGCTTTGTACCATAATTGGGGTTTGGACAAAAGAACGACACTTGTGAAAATTAGACTATGGGCTATTAATGGGCTTTATATTTGTTTAACTAAATGAAAGTTTGTTAATGTTAATATAAAGATTTACAATTGGGCGTCCCTATAAATTACCATATACACTCGATCGGATACGATGGGCGGGGTATTTATATGTACGAATAATCGTTCATTTAACCAGACACGAGAATGGATTAATAGCCACTAGAATAATTAAAACAGGGGTGAAATTACATTCAAGGGTAATTGGTGTAATTGTTAACAAAGTAGTAAAACCTTGGTTTACACGCAGTCGATAACCTGGTGTATTCATTAAACAAAGTATTAAAACCTTGTTACAATTCGAATCCCCAATTAGTTGGAATATTTAACTTCGGGTATAATAATAATTTGACGAGGATACTCGCACTTTATATTTATGACTGATGGACTGTTATGGACAAAAACCAGATGGACATATTGAATAATCTAGGACAAAGGACAATTAACCCATGGGCATAAAACTAAAATCAACACGTCAAACATCATGATTACGGAAGTTTAAATAAGCATAATTCTTTTATTTCATATTTAATTTCCTTTATTTTATATTTAATTGCACTTCTAATTATCGCACTTTTATTTATTGTTATTTAATCGCACTTTTAATTATCGTACTTTTTAATTATCGCAATTTTATTTTATCGCATTTTTATTATTCGCAATTTCATTATCGTTATTTACTTTATGCTTTAATTTAAGTCTTGTATTTATTTTATATTTTACATTAGATTTTAACTGCGACTAAAGTTTTAAAATCGACAAACCGGTCATTAAACGGTAAAAACCCCCTTTATAATAATAATATTACTTATATATATATTTGTATTTTTATAAAAGTAAACTAATATAGCGTTGAGCTTTGTTTAAAGATTTCCATGTGGAACGAACCGGACTTACTAAAAACTACACTACTGTACGATTAGGTACACTGCCTATAAGTGTTGTAGCAAGGTTTAAGTATATCCATTCTATAAATAAATAAATATCTTGTGTAAAATTGTATCGTATTAAATAGTGTTTTCCTAGTAAAATAATAACTATTTTATATACACCTCGCTTCACATCAAGTATTTTTGGCGCCGCTGCCGGGGAATCTATCTTAAAAGCCGGAAGCGCAACGCTAATAATAAAAAAAAAAAAAAAGATTTTTTAGTTTACTTTTATTA
Source organism: Rutidosis leptorrhynchoides (assembly GCF_046630445.1). NCBI lineage: Eukaryota > Viridiplantae > Streptophyta > Magnoliopsida > Asterales > Asteraceae > Rutidosis > Rutidosis leptorrhynchoides. The sequence goes on along the minus strand of NC_092334.1, from coordinate 693,698,161 downwards.
AAATTCGTTTTTGTAAAAATACGTTTTAAAAAAAATATAAAAAGAAAAACAAAAATATAAGTATTTTTAAGATTTTGTTAAATATTTAAGTTTTATAAGTTTCTTTATTTCTATTTTAGTTTATAAAAATATAAGTTTTATTTTAAAATCTTTTATTTATTTAAAAAACAGAAAACATAAAATAAAAAAAAAATAAAGAAAAACGCGTAAAAATTGAAAGCTGTCAACTGAATTTCTGAACCCCGCGACTCGCGGGGTTTTCTTCTTTAATTGCCGCGACTCGCGGAGATCATCTGACACGCGCACAGAAGCCCTAATTCTGCATTAATTACGGGTTATTTTTAATTATTATTATTATTTAAACCTAATTATTATTATTATTATTATTATTAGTTTTAATTTTACTTTTACTTTTTATTTATATATTTTAGTTAAATTAGTTTTATTAAATTGTAAAATTAGTAGTTTTATAAAATAAATAATATAAAAATAATATTTTTATAAAAATTGTACTTTTTACAACTTTTTGTATATTTTTATATTTTGTCCCTTTTTAATCGTTGAAGCGTAATTTTTGTATTTTTAGCTCATATTTAATTTTAAACTTAGTTTTTGCTATAGTTATTTTTACTCCTAGATTTTTAGGCTTTGCCGTAGAATTCCTTAAGTGCTTTTTCTTTAGACTAAGATTTAGGTGCTTTAGAATTTTGCGACGCCTTTTTAAGTTTTAGTTTCTTTTTAAGTTATTTCCATTTGGATTTAGTTTTTCCTTGTAAGCTTTAATATTTTTAGACACCTTTTACTATGTACCAATTATCATTCCAATTAGTAATTTCAATTTGCGATTATAATTTTAAGTTAGTTGTAGTAATAAGGTTAGGTTAGTTAAGTATTTTTAAGTTTTTATAAATTTCTTTTATTTTTCAGTCACCTTTTATTTTTCAATCACTTTTTCTTTTTCGACCTTTTGCGACGAACTCTTTTTCTTTCTTATTTCTCGCTATTCTAGTTTTAGGACTTAGAATTTTTTCTACTTCTTATCTAAATTTCTTAAAATTACGAAAATTTATTTTGAGTGGTTAAATTAATAGACATCAAAATTTTCTGGTTCGTAGTAATAGTTGGATTTGTACGTGGACCGGGTTATTGGAGCCAAACAGTCCTCAATTATATTGAGACCAAACGAATCCTGCCCCTCTGCTGCATCTTTTGGCTATTCGAAACGTGGGCAAAATCAGAAAAGTCTATTGATTGGATAACTTATTATAATTTTTCTTTCCTTTTTAAAACTAATAGGATATTCAGTGAATGCACCGAGCAAGACGTTCATCACCTTTTGTACGTTCACCACCTGTAACTAGATCAAGACATTTAGCGAATATAACCGCCGTTGATTTTTCTTTAGAATCGTCATCCAGTCAACCAAGTACTTCAGTTCAAATTTCCGATAATCCATTTTTTGAACCCAACCTCACAATTGAGAATCCGGAAAATATTCAGGAACGGTTCATAGATCCTGAACCACTAAACTTTCCTCCGGAACCACCAATCATTCAAACAGAGATTGTTGAGGAACGAACCATTAAATCTGAAGCATCTAGTGATACCGATTCAACAAATTCAATTATGGAGAATCTGGAACCTTTAAGTATGGAAGACCGAATGAGAGCTAAACGCACTGGCCAAGGTCACGCAATTACTCATCCAGACATTAATGCGCCAGATTATGAAATCAAAGGGCAAATTCTACACATGGTGACTAATCAATGCCAGTTTAGTGGTGCGTCGAAGGAAGATCCAAATGAACATCTACGTACCTTTAATAGGATCTGCACACTATTTAAAATCCGAGAAGTGGAGGATGAACAGATATATCTCATGTTATTTCCCTGGACTTTAAAGGGAGAAGCTAAAGATTGGTTGGAATCGTTACCTGAAGGGGCAATCGATACATGGGACGTTTTAATTGACAAATTTCTTAAACAATTCTTTCCTGCATCTAAAGCCGTAAGACTTCAAGCAGAAATTGTTTCGGTCACACAGAAGCCAAATGAAACTCTATATGAGGCGTGGACAAGATATGGAAAGTTGTTAAGAGGATGTCCGCAACATGGTTTAGACACCTGTCAAATAGTACAAATATTCTACCGAGGATGCGACATCACTACAAGGAAAGACATAGATATAGCAGCTGGTGGTTCTATTATGAAGAAAACCAAAACTGATGCTTACAAAATTATTGATAATACTGCTTCCCACTCACATGAGTGGCACCAAGAAAAAGATATCATTATATCATCTAAAGCAGCTAGAGCCGATTCTAGTCATGACTTAGATTCCTTTTCCGCAAAGATAGATGCTTTCGAGAGACGAATGGAAAAGATGACTAAAGATATTCACTCAATACGAATTAGTTGTGAGCAGTGTGGAGGACCACATTTGACAAAAGATTGTCTCAGTATTGAATTAACAATGGAACAAAGAGAGAATATTTCATACATAAACCAAAGGCCTGGAAATAATTATCAGAATAATTATCAACCGCCAAGACCGATTTACAATCAAAACCAGAATTATAACCGAAATATTCCATACAACAACCAACAAGGTCCTAGCAATCAACAAGTATCCAATAATACTTACAATCAGCAAAGACCGAATTTTCAAAACAAACCACCACAACAAACCGATGATAAAAAACCAAATTTAGAAGATATGATGACGAAGCTAGTTGAAACTCAAACGCAGTTTTTCACATCTCAAAAACAAACTAATGAACAAAATGCTCAAGCATTTAGAAATCAACAAGCTTCTATTCAAAATCTGGAACAAGAAGTAAGTAACCTAGCAAGGTTAATAGGTGAAAGAAAACCGGGAAGTCTACCTAGTGATACAAACGCTAACCCCCGGAATGAAACAGCTAAAGCTATTACCACAAGAAGTGGTACAACACTTAAATCACCTGAAATACCTGTAACTTCTGATGAAACTATTCCTACTCCACAAGAACCACAACCTGATCAAGATAAGGAAAAAGAACCGTTAGTTGAAAAGGTTAATGAAAATAACACAGTTAAGGATAAACCTTATGTTAAACCATACCAACCACTACTTCCTTACCCGAGTAAAATGAAGAAGGAAAAACTTGAAGCCGAGCAATCCAAATTCTTGGATATGTTTAAACAGATAAATGTAAATCTTCCTTTCATTGATGTGATTTCAGGAATGCCAAGATATGCTAAATTCTTGAAAGATCTAATCACGAATAGAAAGAAAATGGAAGAACTCTCGGCTGTTACTATGAATGCTAATTGTTCAGCAGTGCTGTTGAATAAGATACCAGAAAAACTATCTGATCCAGGAAGTTTCACAATTCCATGTTTTCTGGGTAGTCTTAGTTCAATAGAAGCATTGGCAGACTTAGGTGCTAGTATAAATCTAATGCCGTATTCACTATACGCTAAACTAGACCTTGGAGAATTGAAACGAACCAGAATAAGCATACAACTAGCCGATAGATCAATAAAATATCCTAGAGGGATAATGTAGAACATGCTAGTTAAAGTTGGTACTTTAGTATTTCCAGTAGATTTTGTTATTTTAGACATGGAAGAAGATTCTCAAGTTCCTCTCATATTAGGAAGACCATTCTTAAACACGGCTAAAGCAATGATAGACGTGTTCGGTAAGAAACTGACCCTAAGTATAGAGGATGAGAGTGTTACCTTTTCAGTTGATAGAGCAATGCAACAACCGCAATCTGCAGATGATACATGTTATTATATTCAAACTATAGATGCACATGCAGAATTGTTAGAAGAATTTCCAGAATTACAAGGAACAGGAGAATGTTCTTTAGGAGAAGGTAATGAACTAATTGATGAAGCTGAAATGTTAGCTACACTTATAGCTAATGGATATGAACCAACAACAGAAGAAATTCAAATGCTAAAAGAAGAAGACAGATATCGATATAAATCATCAATAGAAGAACCTCCGAAATTAGAGTTAAAGCCACTTCCAAACCATTTGGAATACGCTTATTTACATGGTGAATCTGAATTACCTGTAATAATATCGTCTTCTCTTACTGAAAATGAGAAAACACAACTCATTTCTGTGTTGAAAGCTCATAAACCAGCCATTGCATGGAAAATTCATGATATTAAAGGAATAAGTCCTTCGTATTGCACACATAAAATCCTTATGGAAGAAGGTCATAAAACGTATGTGCAACGTCAACGAAGACTAAATCCTAATATGCAAGATGTTGTTAAAAAGGAAATTATTAAACTGCTAGATGCAGGTTTGATATATCCAATTTCTGATAGTCCATGGGTAAGCCCAGTTCAATGCGTACCTAAGAAGGGTGGCATGACTGTCATTATAAATGAGAAAAATGAGCTTATTCCTACTAGGACTGTAACAAGATGGCGTGTATGTATTGATTATAGAAAATTAAATGACGCCACCAGAAAAGATCACTTTCCCTTACCTTTCATAGATCAAATGTTGGAAAGATTAGCCGGAAATAGTTACTATTGTTTTCTAGATGGATTTTCCGGATATTTTCAAATTCCAATAGCACCCGAAGATCAAGAGAAAACCACATTCACGTGCCCTTATGGTACTTTTGCTTACAAACGCATGCCATTTGGACTTTGTAACGCCCCTGCAACCTTTCAAAGGTGTATGATGGCGATTTTTCATGACATGATAGAAGAATGCATGGAAGTTTTCATGGATGACTTTTCAGTCTTCGGAGATACATTTAAATCATGTCTAGTTAATCTGGAACGAATGCTAATTAGATGCGAAAAATCAAATCTAGTACTTAATTGGGAGAAATGCCATTTCATGGTTAAAGAAGGCATCGTTCTTGGACATAAAATTTCAAAAGAAGGAATTGAAGTGGATAGAGCTAAAGTAGATGTAATTGCTAAACTTCCACATCCCACCAATGTTAGAGGAGTTAGGAGTTTTCTAGGGCATGCCGGTTTTTACCGACGTTTCATAAAAGATTTTTCTAAAATTGCCACTCCTATGAATAAACTCCTAGAAAAGGATGCTCCATTCATCTTTTCAGATGAGTGTATCAAATCTTTTAATATTCTTAAAGAAAAACTCACTAATGCACCGATCATGATAACACCAAATTGGAATCTACCATTTGAACTAATGTGCGATGCAAGTGATTTTGCAATGGGAGCCGTTTTAGGACAAAGGATTGAAAAACGATTTCAACCTATATATTATGCTAGTAAGACATTACAAGGAGCACAAACGAACTATACAACTACTGAAAAAGAACTCCTTGCTATTGTCTTTGCTTTTGACAAATTTCGATCATATCTCGTTCTAGCAAAAACGGTGGTCTATACCGACCATTCTGCTCTTAGATACCTATTTTCAAAACAAGATGCTAAACCAAGATTAATCCGTTGGATCTTACTCTTACAAGAGTTTGATATTGAAATCCGAGATAAAAGAGGAGCAGAAAATCTCGCCGCTGATCATCTTTCTCGTCTTGAAAATCCCGAATTAGAAGTTCTAAATGAATCAGCCATACAAGACAACTTTCCTGATGAATATCTATTGAAGATAGATTATAAAGAAATCCCATGGTTTGCAGACTATGCAAACTACTTAGTTTGTGGATTCCTTGAAAAAGGATTATCGTACCAAAGACGAAAGAAATTCTTCAGTGATATAAAACACTATTTCTGGGAAGATCCACATTTGTTTAAAAGTTGTCCCGATGGAATAATACGCCGATGTGTATTCGGAGATGAAGCCAGTAAAATATTAAACCATTGTCACACAGGACCAACAGGAGGGCATTATGGGCCTCAACTAACAGCAAGAAAAGTTTATGAAGCTGGATTCTATTGGCCTACAATTTACAAAGACGCACACCTTCTTTGCAAATCCTGTGATGCATGTCAAAGGGCCGGAAAAATAAGTCAACGTGATGAAATGCCACAAAATGTCATCCAAGTATGTGAAGTATTTGACATTTGGGGTATTGACTTTATGGGTCCATTTCCAAAATCTCATAATAATCTATATATACTCGTAGCCATTGATTATGTATCTAAATGGGCGGAAGCACAAGCTCTCCCAACTAACGATGCACGAGTTGTAGTTAACTTTTTAAAACGTCTTTTTGCAAGGTTTGGAACACCGAAAGCTTTAATAAGTGATCGGGGTACTCATTTCTGTAATAATCAACTTGAGAAAGTTCTTAAAAGATATGGAGTAACTCATAAAATCTCCACCGCATATCATCCACAAACAAGTGGACAAGTTGAAAATACCAACCGAGCTTTAAAACGTATTCTAGAGAAAACCGTAGGATCAAATCCGAAGGAATGGTCCATTAAATTGGAGGATGCACTCTGGGCTTTTAGAACAGCCTACAAAACTCCAATTAGAACCACACCTTTTAGACTTGTTTATGGAAAAGCATGTCATCTTCCAGTAGAAATTGAACACAAAGCATTTTGGGCTTTGAAGACATGTAATCTTGATTTACATGAAGCCGGACGTCTACGATTAAGTCAACTAAACGAATTAGAAGAATTAAGACATGAAGCATACCAAAATTCGTTAATCTATAAAGAAAGAACGAAGAAATGGCATGATAAAAGAATCAGAAGTTCAAAAGAATTTAAAGAAGGAGACAGAGTTCTTCTTTTCAATTCACGATTCAAGCTATTTCCTGGAAAATTGAAATCAAGATGGTCTGGACCATTCATAGTCAAAAGAGTTTTCCCATACGGAACGATAGAATTAATAAATTCAAATGGGATAGAATTTAAAGTTAATGGTCACAGAGTTAAACATTACATACATGGTCCGATGGAAGTCGACAACGAAGTTAATCACAATTTCGACACCACAGCTAACTAAGTGTGGGGAGAATCAAGTCTTTAAAGGATAATATATATTTCTGTTAGAATTAGATTGTCTGTTTTCGTGTAGTTCTCGAAAATGGAACACGTATGGTCTTTCCCTAGCAGACCCTAAAGAACTAGTCTTCTCCCCCCCATTCTGAATTTTTATTTTTTTTAGGTTTTTACAAAATGAAGACTGCCTGTGAACTAAACCATGGTCTAATGCTACACGCTTTGATCACTAAACGTAATAATGACATACTACCGAGTGAATTAGTATCAGTAATCAGAGAAAGAATGGACGGAGTTAGAAAAGAATCCAGATGCGAAGATAATAAGTTACAATTTGGTAAAGGAAAATCAAAATCCGCAGCGAAAAGAAGAGCACGACACCTAGAAAGATGTCACAAATGCGGAAAATGGTCACATGGAGGTAAATGTTCAAATAATCAAACCTATTCAAATACCGAATTTGTTACTTTATGCAGAGACGGACCGTTCATATGTTTAGAAGAAAAGACACTGAATGCTCGAGGTTACGCCTATGCAGCCATGGAAAACCAATTAAACCGACTATCTTATGAATGGAATAAGATCATATAACTAAGAAATCTATTTCACAGGTATGTCTGTACAGTTTTTATTTTTATTTTTATTTTTAACCTTTTGATAATAAACGCTAATTTGTTCGCTAAAAAGTATTAAATTGGTATTAAATAAAATTAGGTTTGGCGACCGAAATTATTGATATCATTCAAAAATTTATTACATCACTGCGAAATTTAACGTTTATTCTTAAGGTATAAATATCTTTAATCAATCAACCCAAAATATTTCAAAAATTCGTCATGAGTTAAATTAGGTCTTGGAACCGAAATTACTTTACCGAAAAGAGGGGCGCATATTTTTGATAATATTTGATTGATTAAAGTGGGATAAAAAGAAAAAAAAAAAGATTTTTAATTTTATTTTTACCATGTTTTTAAAATTAATATTTAAATCTTAAATTAATATTGTAAACTTTGTAAAAACAATATATTTAAAATTGTAAATATTTGAAAAATTAATATAAATTTGGTATGAATTTATAATATGAATTTTTAAAAAATTAAGTTTGGTGTGAATTTTTAATTTTTAAAATATGAAATTTTAATTGTATGCATTTCGAATTTTAAGTTTGGTGTGAATTTTTAATTTTGAATTTTTAATAATTTTGAATTTTATATTTAAGTTGTGTGAATTTAAAAACAAAAATTTACTTTATCTCATTAAGTTAAGAATATGATTTTTAAAATTCGTCGTAAGTTGAAGACTAGGTCTTTGAACCGAAATTGCTTTACCCGAGGGAGGGACGAGAACTTTTATTATCATTATTTTTAATCTTATTGATTTAAAGTATGCCAAAAAAATTAAAAAAACCCAAAAATCTTAGCTTTTAAAACAATCGCTACAAAAAGACAAATTTTAAAATTTTGTCGAGGGACGGACTAGGACATCGATCCGAAACGACCTCGTCCTAAATAACAAGGGAAACAAAATTTTAAAATTAATTTCTTAATTGTTTTCAAAAGTTAATGATTATAAAAAAAAAAAAAAAAAAAAAAATACCAAACTCCGCGAGTCGCGGAGTTTGGAGGGTAAATCCCCGCGACTCGCGGAGGGATAAAAACCCAGAAAAAAAAATAAAAGAGCTGCACGATCAGTACACTCCACCACACAAAAACAACTCGAATTCTGCTGCGAAAAACCCCGAAAAATCACCCAAAAACACCCCAAAAATCTCAATTTTTAACCGTTAATCACCAAATTTTTTGCTAAAATCATGTTGAGAAGGATGCTATCTAAGAATTACTCAAGAAAAACGGTAAATTTCTACACCTAAACACCATTTAATTCGAAATTAGGTGTTCTTGAGCTATTTTTTCCCCAATTTGATTTTGATGCTTTTTAGTGTAATTAAGCTAAAATTGTTTAAGTATTATGCTTGTATAACCTAGATTGATGCTGTTTAACATGATTAGAAGCCTTAAACTTCAAATTTTGAATAATCTAGGGTTTGTGTTCTTGAGCAAATTTGGGGCTTTTTGATATAAACAGGTTATGGCCGATTTTTGTAATGAATTGTTGCTAAATTGAGTAGTGTAACATGTCTAGGTAGTTAAATGATCCAAACTTTGAGCCTAAACATGATTTTGAGAATTAAAGTGGACTTTTTCAAGTCTAAAAATTCATGAACTTGATTTTTGAAAGATAATGCCATTTGAGACTTGTTTGATTGCTAGTAATGATTATTTTGACATGTTATTTGAGTTGAATGCTTATGAACTTGGCGAAAATTTTCGTATATGCTTATTTGAAAAAGTGTAGATTTGATAAAAATGTGAAAATAAGCTTAAGTTTGATATAAATTCATAATGTCATTGTAATTATTTTGATTGATGATTTTGCTGACACTAATGCATATTTGGATGCACAAAATTTGTGTTTGATGTGTTTTGCAGAATGAAAGGGGTGAATCTTCATCCCAAGCCCGCAATGCTCCTGCTGAGAATTTGGAACAACAGGAGGTAGATAACTACTACAAGCAGGATGTACCTCATCCAGTCATGACCTTTTCCGATATGCATTTGGAAGAGTTGCACCCGAACCTGAGATTTGACAGACTTTGGATAGATTATCCAAAATATCAAGGGGGTTTGCATACTCTTCATTCCAAGGTTGTTGAGGTACCGAGGGTCATAGAATGGGGACCCTTAGAAGCTGTAGAATTGGCCGGGCCAATTAGGGAATTACTTGTACAGAGGTATGGTAATTCTTCTTTTAATGACTGGATATGTTTATTCACCATACGCAGACCTGTATATAAAGTATGGTGTGAAGAGTTGTTATGTAGTATAGAGTTGAATGATCGGGTAGCTAGTTTAACCGATCGTTCTTTTATTAGATTTTTGTTAGGCGGTTCGATGCGCCACATGTCTTTACTGGACATGGCTCAGGCTTTACGTATATATACGCCTGAGGAGTTAGCGTCTGCCGATTGTAGAGGATTGATACTAAACGGTAGAAAGATAGATGAGAATTTTGATACACACGGTGTGTGGAGTCAAATGACAAGCCATCACCGTTTCAAAGGGGGAAACTACTCTTATTTGGATATAGATAGAGCCGAATTAAGAGTGATATATAGGTTTTTAGCTAATTCGATTACACAAAGGGGTAAGAACAAAGAAAAGGTAAATGAACAAGATTTGTTTTACCATATGTGTATTCGAGACCCACAGAGCGCTGTAAGTATACCATATTGTGTGGGTTATTATTTATCAGCTATGGTTCGGGGGATGCGACCACATAGCATAATAGGAGGTGGTATTTTTATTACTTTGATTGGTGAATATCTCGGTGTGGATATAAGTCGGGGGGGATTATTACTAGAAGAGCCGGAACCCCGCGATACTATAGGTTTAAATGTATACCATGGTGCGAAAGTTTTGAAGAGGCGAAATAACGCCGCAGTATGATACCATGGTAGACATCCACAGGTGGAGAGAAACCAGGAACAAGGTAATGTAGGAGGGGGGAATGAGATGCAAGAAATGCATAGGTTTATAGCTTCTCAGGAATACGAAAATGCTAGACAGAGATCATTTGAAGATTGGCAAGTTCATCAGAACCAGATCATAGCTCATTGCCAACATATAGGTAGAAACTATATTCCTACACCGAAACCCGTCTTCCCTCCTTGGTCGATAGAGATGCAGCCACCATATCCTACGTATGACCCTGCCGAAGCATTCTATAGCACTTATGGTTATGCCTGGAACCCCTATTGGTACCAATATCATCCTTAGTTTACTTATTATTTTTTTTTTATTTTGTAATTTGTAATTATTGATACATTTAATATTTTTGTTAATATTGTAATCATTTTTATAATTATCTAACTTTTATTCTTAGATTTTAATAATTTTTGAACGTGGGGTAATATACCAAACTTCAAAAATATGTATATATGTTTGCAGTTTATCTTATGTACACAACAGGGTAAAACAACGCATTTTCAAAGACTGGCATTAAGTTCAGCAAAAGCAACTAATTTTGACGACAAGATGCAAAATATATGTGAAATAACAACAAGACGGAATGAACAAATGATGTGCACCATTTATCATTCAGCAAACAAACGACAATATAGTTGGAAACTTTGGTAAAATTTAATCATTTTCACACAAATCACCCTCAATAATTTAAATTGTTACTGATTTCTTGCAAATGAGGGCATTGCAAGATCTTAAGTGTGGGAAGGGGTTAAATTCTTTCGGATTTTTAAAATTTTTATATTAAACACTTGGTTACCATTAAAAATACTAGTAAAGCAGTAGTTGTATTAGAATCTAGTGCTCTCTGATAAAAAAAGAACAGCCCTAGTCTTATATACTGACTACCCAATTCTAGTAAAAATTTTCAAAATTTTCAATTAAATGAATTCAAAATCATGTTTATACATATTTATGAACGATAAAACTAGGTTTTAACACCGAAATTATTGTTACCTCGGAAAGGACATAAATTGAGAAACAAACTAAAATGTTAAAATTCATTTAAAATGGAATAGAGGACGATAAAAAGGAAAATAAAAAGCCAAGTGTGGGAAAATTTACCAAGTTATTTTAAACATATGTCACATATATCTGTAACAAATAACTGAAAATACTTTTACTTTGGACTAAACTAAACTGTTTTACCCGATGAAAGAAAAGAAAAGATGGATCTACACGATGAATCAATTCCATCATTAAAAGGAAGTAAAGTCTTCCGAAAAAGAAACGCGCTTCTTGATTTAGGTCATGAAGTTGTCGTCCAGACCAGCTGTAGGTTGACGAAAAATCTAGAAAAGTCATCACTAAAATCAGCAGGAAATCCACGGACCTCAGCATTAAACAGGGTCGCCAAGTGGTCAGATTTATCCTAACCATGAGAAGGATTTATCTCGTACAATGGGGGGGCACCATGCAAATTAGCTGGATAAGACTAATGAATCAGATCCCCAGAAAGGATAATCTCCTTAAAGATTAAAAATCAGCTTTTAAGACTGATATTACTCAATCCTAGAGATTGACCTTAAAGATTGAGAATTCAAACTCATGGAATTCAATGATATCTAAACTCGAGCTTGAACGAGAAAATATTTTGATCAAAAATTACAAACCGATTTGTTTTCTGAAAACCCTATTTTCAATGCGTTCATTACCATTGAACGTAAAATCCTAGGAATTCACCTGGAATTCATTAGGTCACCTGAACTAAATCGGGTGTCAACCGTAAGAACGGTGGTTGCATAACATGGTCAAAGACAGGACTTTGTGCCAAACCGACAAATTATAAGGGTGAGCTTTACTATTGCTCCTACCAAGGATAGTAATTGCGTCCGACACGTTATAGACCATAATCAAAAGCATGTCACGAGACATTGCCTTAACAGTTGCTTGTTCAACGCTTTCCTTTACAACCGGACGGTAGTTTGCCGAAAGGTAATATACGGAACAAGTAAACTGGACGTGTTGCTTTCCAAATACAAGGTTAGCAAGTGGGTGACACAAAACCGCAAGTTTTGAGCTAAAATTTTCAAATTTGAAACCCACCAAACCCACAAAAATATTTTGCAAACACCGGTAAAGGGTTATTCCGGAAAACTTATCTAGGGTAAAAACTAGATTTAATTTTCAAAAGATCAAATGTTTTCATAAAGATCCAATTTCCTTAATGGATCTAAATTTTTATAGTCATGTGGGACTGTAATCCATATCGTTACTACCATTGTTTATACCGCCGTATAGAAATCACTGATGTACAAAGTGTGAAGAATAAAGAAGTGATTCTAGTATTTCAAGACGATATTGCTTGAGGACAAGCAACGCTCAAGTGTGGGAATATTTGATAATGCTAAAAACGAACATATATTTCATAGCATTATTCCTCAAGAAATACAAGCTTTTAGTTGCAATTGTTCTATTTACAAGTGATATTCGTTTAAATAATAAAAGGTGAAGACAAAAGACAGATTCGACGAATTGAAGACGCAAACGACCAAAAAGCTCAAAAGTACAAAAGACAATCAAAAAGGTTCCAATTATTGATAAGAAACGTCTCGAAATTACAAGAGTACAAGATTCAAAACGCAAAGTACAAAATATAAAATTGTACGCAAGGACGTTCGAAAATCCGGAACCGGGACCAGAGTCAACTCTTAACGCTCGACGCAACGGACTAAAAATTACAAGTTAACTATGTATATAAATATAATATAATATATAATTAATTATATTAATTATATATATATATATTATATATATATATTAAAAACCGTCGGCAGAGAAAACTCCAAGGACTGAGCTGTAAATACTATCTCCGCGACTCGCGGAGTTTGAAAAGCATTTTGCCGCGAGTCGCGGAGCCCCAAAATTCAACTCTGGCTATAAAGCAAACCGAATTCTGATCAAATTTCATATTCTATTTCTATCTCTCTCTCAATATATACGATATATATATATATTTATATTTTAATTTTAATTATAATTCTAATAATAAGGGTATGTTAGCGAATGTTGTAAGGGTGTAAGTCGAAATTCTGTCCGTGTAACGGTACGCTATTTTTAATCATTGTAAGTTATGTTCAACCTTTTTACATTAATGTCTCGTAGCTAAGTTATTATTATGCTTATTTAAAACGAAGTAATCATGATGTTGGGCTAATTACTAAAATTGGGTAATTGGGCTTTGTACCATAATTGGGGTTTGGACAAAAGAACGACACTTGTGGAAATTAGACTATGGGCTATTAATGGGCTTTATATTTGTTTAACTAAATGAAAGTTTGTTAATGTTAATATAAAGATTTACAATTGGGCGTCCCTATAAATTACCATATACACTCGATCGGATACGATGGGCGGGGTATTTATATGTACGAATAATCGTTCATTTAACCAAACACGGGAATGGATTAATAGCCACTAGAATAATTAAAACAGGGGTGAAATTACATTCAAGGGTAATTGGTGTAATTGTTAACAAAGTAGTAAAACCTTGGTTTACACGCAGTCGATAACCTGGTGTATTCATTAAACAAAGTATTAAAACCTTGTTACAATTCGAATCCCCAATTAGTTGGAATATTTAACTTCGGGTATAATAATAATTTGACGAGGACACTCGCACTTTATATTTATGACTGATGGACTGTTATGGACAAAAACCAGATGGACATATTGAATAATCCAGGACAAAGGACAATTAACCCATGGGCATAAAACTAAAATCAACACGTCAAACATCATGATTACGGAAGTTTAAATAAGCATAATTCTTTTATTTCATATTTAATTTCCTTTATTTTATATTTAATTGCACTTCTAATTATCGCACTTTTATTTATTGTTATTTAATCGCACTTTTAATTATCGTACTTTTTAATTATCGCAATTTTATTTTATCGCATTTTTATTATTCGCAATTTCATTATCGTTATTTACTTTATGCTTTAATTTAAGTCTTGTATTTATTTTATATTTTACATTAGATTTTAACTGCGACTAAAGTTTTAAAATCGACAAACCGGTCATTAAACGGTAAAACCCCCCCTTTATAATAATAATAATATTACTTATATATATATTTGTATTTTTATAAAAGTAAACTAATATAGCGTTGAGCTTTGTTTAAAGATTTCCCTGTGGAACGAACCGGACTTACTAAAAACTACACTACTGTACGATTAGGTACACTGCCTATAAGTGTTGTAGCAAGGTTTAAGTATATCCATTCTATAAATAAATAAATATCTTGTGTAAAATTGTATCGTATTAAATAGTGTTTTCTAATAAAATTTAATAGTATTTTATACCCCTTAGCTTTAACATCAACATCCTATGGTTGAATTATCGAAATCGAATATGCCCCTTTTTATTAAGTCTGGTAATCTAAGAATTAGGTAACAGACACCCTAATTGACGCGAATCCTAAAGATAGATCTATTGGGCCTAACAAACCCCATCCAAAGTACCGGATGCTTTAGTACTTCGAAATTTATATCATATCCGAAGGGTGTCCCGGAATGATGGGGATATTCTTATATATGCATCTTGTTAATGTCGGTTACCAGGTGTTCACCATATGAATGATTTTTATCTTTATGTATGGGATGTGTATGGAAATATGAAATCTTGTGGTCTATTGTTACGATTTGATATATATAGGTTAAACCTATAACTCACAAACATTTTTGTTGACGTTTAAAGCATGTTTATTCTCAGGTGAATATTAAGAGCTTCCGCTGTTGCATACTAAAATAAGGACAAGATTTGGAGTCCATGTTTGTATGATATTGTGTAAAAACTGCATTCAAGAAACTGATTTCGATGTAACATATTTGTATTGTAAACCATTATGTAATGGTCGTGTGTAAACAGGATATTTTAGATTATCATTATTTGATAATCTACGTAAAGCTTTTTAAACCTTTATTTATGAAATAAAGGTTATGGTTTGTTTTAAAAATGAATGCAGTCTTTAAAAAACGTCTCATATAGAGGTCAAAACCTCGCAACGAAATCAATTAATATGGAACGTTTTTAATCAATAAGAACGGGACATTTCAAGTACCGTCCCAGAACCGAGGTCAATAAGCTCAAGACAGAACTTAGAGGGTTACGAACCCAAGGATTTGATATTACCACGTACGAAAGACGATTAACAGAATTGTGCTTATTGTGTCCGGGAGCGTTCGAAGATGAGGAAGAGAAGATCGACGCGTTTGTGAAAGGATTACCGGAAAGAATCCAAGAAGATATAAGTTCACACGAGCCCGCCTCCATACAACAGGCATGTAGAATGGCTCACAAACTAGTGAACCAGATTGAAGAAAGAATTAAAAAATAGACTGCTGAAGAGGCCAATGTGAAGCAAGTCAAAAGAAAGTGGGAGGAAAACGGTGATAAGAATCACCAATACAACAACAACAGCAATTACAACAATAATAGAAACAACTATCCCAACAATCGCAACATCAATCGCAACTACAACAAACGGCCCAACAACAACAACAACAACAACAACAACAACAATAACAACAGCAACTACAACAATCATCCCAACAACAATAATAACCGCAACAACAACAACAATCAGAAGCAGCTATGCCAAAGGTGTGAAAAGTATCACTCAGGGTTCTGCACTAAATTTTGCAACAAGTGTAAAAGAAATGGTCATAGCGCGGCAAAGTGTGAGGTCTACGGACCAGGGGTTAACAGAACGAAAGGAACAAATGATGTCGGAACGAGTAATGGCGGAGCAAGTAGTGTCGGAGTAAGTTATGCCAATGTAGTTTGTTATAAATGTGGAAAACCGGGCCACATTATTAGAAATTGCCCGAACCAGGAGAACACGAATGGACAAGTCCGCGGAAGAGTTTTCAATATTAATGCGGCAGAGGCACAGGAAGACCCGGAGCTTGTTACGGGTACGTTTCTTATTGACAATAAATCTGCTTACGTTTTATTTGATTCGGGTGCGGATAGAAGCTATATGAGTAGAGATTTTTGTGCTAAATTAAGTTGTCCATTGACGCCTTTGGATAGTAAATTTTTACTCGAGTTAGCAAATGGTAAATTAATTTCAGCAGATAATATATTTCGGAATCGAGAAATTAAACTGGTTAGCGAAACATTTAAGATTGACTTGATACCAGTAGAGTTAGGGAGTTTTGATGTGATAATCGGTATGGACTGGTTGAAAGAAGTGAAAGCAGAGATCGTTTGTTACAAAAATGCAATTCGCATTATACGAGAAAAAGGAAAACCCTTAATGGTGTACGGAGAAAATGGCAACACGAAGCTACATCTTATTAGTAATTTGAAGGCACAAAAACTAATAAGAAAAGGTTGCTATACTGTTCTAGCACACGTCGAGAAAGTACAAACTAAAGAAAAGAGCATCAATGATGTTCCCGTCGCAAAAGAATTTCCCGATGTATTTCTGAAAGAATTACCGGGATTACCCCCACATCGATTCGTTGAATTTCAAATAGATCTTGTACCAGGAGCTGCACCAATAGCTCGTACTCCTTACAGACTCGCACCCAGCGAGATGAAAGAACTGCAAAGCCAATTACAAGAACTTTTAGAGCGTGGTTTCATTCGACCAAGCACATCACCGTGGGGAGCTCCAATTTTATTTGTCAAGAAGAAAGATGGTACATTCAGGTTGTGTATCGACTACCGAGAGTTGAACAAACTTACCATCAAGAACCGCTACCCACTACTGAGAATTGACGACTTATTTGATTAACTACAAGGCTCGTCTGTTTATTCAAAGATTGACTTACATTCCGGGTATCATCAAATGTGGGTGAAAGAAGATGATATTCCAAAGACTGCTTTTAGGACGCGTTATGGTCATTACGAGTTTATGGTTATGCCGTTTGGATTGACTAACGCACCAGCTATGTTCATGGACCTTATGAACCGAGTGTGTGGACCATACCTTGACAAGTTTGTCATTGTTTTCATTGATGACATACTTATTTACTCAAAGAATGACCAAGAACACGGTGAACATTTGAGAAAGGTGTTAGAAGTATTGAGGAAGGAAGAATTGTATGCTAAGTTTTCAAAGTGTGCATTTTGGTTGGAAGAAGTTCAATTCCTCGGTCACATAGTGAACAAAGAAGGTATTAAGGTGGATCCGGCAAAGATAGAAACTGTTGAAAAGTGGGAAACCCCGAAAACTCCGAAACACATACGCCAGTTTTTAGGACTAGCTGGTTACTACAGAAGGTTCATCCAAGACTTTTCCAGAATAGCAAAACCCTTGACTGCATTAACGCATAAAGGGAAGAAATTTGAATGGAAGGATGAACAAGAGAAAGCGTTTCAGTTATTGAAGAAAAAGCTAACTACGGCACCTATATTATCATTGCCTGAAGGGAATGATGATTTTGTGATTTATTGTGACGCATCAAAGCAAGGTCTCGGTTGTGTATTAATGCAACGAACGAAGGTGATTGCTTATGCGTCTAGACAATTGAAGATTCACGAACAAAATTATACGACGCATGATTTGGAATTAGGCGCGGTTGTTTTTGCATTAAAGAGTTGGAGGCACTACTTATATGGGGTCAAAAGTATTATATATACCGAACACACAAGTCTTCAACACATATTTAATCAAAAACAACTGAATATGAGGCAGCGTAGGTGGATTGAATTGTTGAATGATTACGACTTTGAGATTCGTTACCACCCGGGGAAGGAAAATTTGGTAGCCGACGCCTTGAGCAGGAAGGACAGAGAACCCATTCGAGTAAAATCTATGAATATAATGATTCACAATAACCTTACTGCTCAAATAAAGGAGGCGCAACAAGGAGTTTTAAAAGAGGAAAATTTAAAGGATGAAATACCCAAAGGATCGGAGAAGCATCTTAATATTCGGGAAGATGGAACCTGGTATAGGGCTGAAAGGATTTGGGTACCAAAATTTGGAGATATGAGAGAAATGGTACTTAGAGAAGCTCATAAAACCAGATACTCAATACATCCTGGAACGGGGAAGATGTACAAGGATCTCAAGAAACACTTTTGGTGGCCGGGTATGAAAGCCGATGTTGCTAAATACGTAGGAGAATGTTTGACGTGTTCTAAGGTCAAAGCTGAGCATCAGAAACCATCAGGTCTACTTCAACAACTCGAAATCCCGGAATGGAAATGGGAAAACATTACCATGGATTTCATCACTAAATTGCCAAGGACTGCAAATGGTTTTGATACTATTTGGGTAATAGTTGATTGTCTCACCAAATCAGTACACTTCCTGCCAATAAGAGAAGATGACAAGATGGAGAAGTTAGCACGGCTGTATTTGAAGGAAGTCGTCTCCAGACATGGAATACCAATCTCTATTATCTCTGATAGGGATAGCAGATTTATTTCAAGATTCTGACAGACATTACAGCAAGCATTAGGAACTCGTCTAGACATGAGTACTGCCTATCATCCACAAACTGATGGGCAGAGCGAAAGGACGATACAAACGCTTGAACACATGCTACGAGCATGTGTTATTGATTTCGAAAACAGTTGGGATCGACATCTACCGTTAGCAGAATTTTCCTACAACAATAGCTACCATTCAAGCATTGAGATGGTGCCGTTTGAAGCACTTTATGGTAGAAAGTGCAGGTCTCCGATTTGTTGGAGTGAAGTGGGGGATAGACAGATTACGGGTTCGGAGATAATACAAGAAACTAACGAGAAGATCATCCAAATTCAACAACGGTTGAAAACCGCCCAAAGTCGACAAAAGAGCTACACCGACATTAAAAGAAAAGATATAGAATTTGAAATTGGAGAGATAGTCATGCTTAAAGTTGCACCTTGGAAAGGCGTTGTTCGATTTGGTAAACGAGGGAAATTATATCCAAGGTATATCGGACCATTCAAGATTATTGATCGTGTTGGACCAGTAGCTTACTGACTTGAGTTACCTCAACAACTCGCGGCTGTACATAACACTTTGCACGTCTCGAATTTGAAGAAATGTTTTGCTAAAGAAGATCTCACTATTCCATTAGATGAAATTCAAATCAACGAAAAACTTCAATTCATCGAAGAACCCGTCAAAATAATGGATCGTGAGGTTAAAAGACTTAAGCAAAACAAGATATCAATTGTTAAGGTTCGATGGAATGCTCGTAGAGGACCCGATTTCACCTGGGAATGAGAAGATCAGATGAAGAAGAAATACCCGCACTTATTTCCAGAAGATACATCAGCACCTCCAACTGCTTAAAATTTCGGGACGAAATTTATTTAACGGGTAGGTACTGTAGTGACCCGAACTTTTCCATGTTTATATATATTAAATGAAATTGTTATTTACATGATTAAGTGTTCCCAACATGTTAAGCAATCAAACTTGTTAAGACTTGATTAATTGAAATAGGTTTCATATAGACAATTGACCACCCAAGTTGACCGGTGATTCACGAACGTTAAAACTTGTAAAACTATATGATGACATATATATGGATATATATATAGTTAACATGATATTATGATAAGTAAACATATCATTAAGTATATTAACAATGAACTACATATGTAAAAGCAAGACTACTAACTTAATGATTTTGAAACGAGACATATATGTAATGATTATCGTTGTAACGACATTTAATGTATATATATCATATTAAGAGATATTCATACATCATATTATCATGATAATATAATAATTTAAAATCTCATTTGATATTATAAACATTGGGTTAACAACATTTAACAAGATCGTTAACCTAAAGGTTTCAAAACAACACTTACATGTAACGACTAACGATGACTTAACGACTCAGTTAAAATGTATATACATGATAATGCTAAAAACGAACATATAATTCATAGCATTATTCCTCAAGAAAGACAAGCTTTTAATTGCAATTGTTCTATTTACAAGTGATATTCGTTTAAATAATAAAAGGTGAAGACAAAAGACAGATTCGACGAATTGAAGACGCAAACGACCAAAAAGCTCAAAAGTACAAAAGACAATCCAAAAGGTTCCAATTATTGATAAGAAACGTCTCGAAATTACAAGAGTACAAGATTCAAAACGCAAAGTACAAGATATTAAATTATACGCAAGGACGTTCGAAAATCCGGAACCGGGACATGAGTCAACTCTCAACGCTCGACGCAACGGACTAAAAATTACAAATCAACTATGCACATAAATATAATATAATATTTAAATAATTCTTATAATTATTTAATATATTATATATATTTATAAATCCGTCGGCAAGAAAGACTCCAAAGTATCTGAGCTGTAATTTCAAACTCCGCGACTCGCGGAGTTTGAAGGCAAAATATGCCGCGAGTCGCGGAGCCCCAAAAGTCAAAAATCCCTATAAAAGCAAACGAATTCTGATCGCAAATCATCATCTTTTTCTTCTTCTCCTCATACGTAAAATATATATGTATATTTATAATTTATATTTTAATTTTAATTATAATTCTAATAATAAGGGTATGTTAGCGAATGTTGTAAGGGTGTAAGTCGAAATTCTGTCCGTGTAACGCTACGCTATTTTTAATCATTGTAAGTTATGTTCAACCTTTTTACGTTAATGTCTCGTAGCTAAGTTATTATTATGCTTATTTAAAACGAAGTAATCATGATGTTGGGCTAATTACTAAAATTGGGTAATTGGGCTTTGTACCATAATTGAGGTTTGGACAAAAGAACGACACTTGTGGAAATTAGACTATGGGCTATTAATGGGCTTTATATTTGTTTAACTAAATGATAGTTTGTTAATGTTAATATAAAGATTTACAATTGGGCGGCCCTATAAATTACCATATACACTCGATCGGACACGATGGGCGGGGTATTTATATGTACGAATAATCGTTCATTTAACCGGACACGGGAATGGATTAATAGTCACTAGAATAATTAAAACAGGGGTGAAATTATGTACAAGGACACTTGGTATAATTGATAACAAAATATTAAAACCTTGGGTTACACTCAGTCAACATCCTGGTGTAATTATTAAACAAAGTATTAAAATCTTGTTACAGTTTAAGTCCCCAATTAGTTGGAATATTTAACTTTGGGTATAAGGATAATTTGACGAGGACACTCGCACTTTATATTTATGACTGATGGACTGTTATGGACAAAAACAAGATGGACATATTAAATAATCCAGGACAAAGGACAATTAACCCATGGGCATAAGACTAAAATCAACACGTCAAACATCATGATTACGGAAGTTTAAATAAGCATAATTCTTTTATTTCATATTTAATTTCCTTTATTTTATATTTAATTGCACTTCTAATCATCGCATTTTTATTGTTATTGTATTTAATTGCACTTTTAATTATCGTACTTTTTAAATTATCGCAAGTTTATTTTATCGCACTTTTATTATTCGCAATATCATTATCGTTATTTACTTTATGCTTTAATTTAAGTCTTGTATTTATTTTTAATATTTTTACATTTGGTTTTAACTGCGACTAAAGTTTTAAAATCGACAAACCGGTCATTAAACGGTAAAAACCCCCCTTTATAATAATAATATTACTTATATATATATATATTTGTATTTCTATAAATGTAAACTAATATAGCGTTAAGCTTTGTTTAAAAAGATTCCCTGTGGAACGAACCGGACTTACTAAAAACTACACTACTGTACGATTAGGTACACTGCCTATAAGTGTTGTAGCAAGGTTTAAGTATATCCGTTCTATAAATAAATAAATATCTTGTGTAAAATTGTATCGTATTTAATAGTATTTTCTGCTAAAATTAATAACTATTTTATACCACTCCGCTACCACATCAAGTATTTTTGGCGCCGCTGCCGGGGAGCTTCTTAAACGCCGGAAGCGCAACGCTAATAAAAAAAAAAAAAAAAATTTTATGTATATTTAAGATTTTGTTAAATATTTAAGTTTTATAAAGTTTCTTTATTTTTATATAAGTTTTATTTAAGTATTTTGTTTTTATTTAAAAACATATAAAAATATATATATATAAATCTAGTTTTAAGGTTTTTATTTATAAAATTATAAAGAAGTTCTATTTTTATTTAAGTTTTTAATTATAAGTTTTTATTATACATTATAAAACAGAAAAATATAAAAACAGAAAATAAAAATAAAAAAAAATGCGTCGAAATTAAAAGCTGTCAGTTGAATTTCTGAACCCCGCGACTCGCGGGGTTTACTGCCTTGAATACCGCAACTCGCGGAGAAAACCTGACACGCGACAGAAGCCCTAATCCTGCATTTATTACGGGGTAATTAATTATTATTATTATTATTTAACCCTAATTATTATTATTATTATTATTATTAGTTTTATTTTAACTTTTATTTTTTTTATTTAAATTATGTATTTAGTATTAATTAGTTTTAATTAAATTGAAAAATTAATAGTTTTAATAAATAATTAATATAAAAATAATATTTATAAAAATTGTATTTTTTTTACAACTTTTTGTATATTTTTATATTTTGTCCCTTTTTAATCGTTTTAACGTAATATTTGTATTTTTCGCTCATATTTAATTTTAAACTTAGTTTTTGCCATAGTCATTTTTACTCCTAGATTTTTGGTCTTTGCCAGAGAATTCCTTAAGTGCTTTTTCTCTAAACTAAGATTTAGGTACTTTAGAATTTTGCGACGCCTTTTTAAGTTTTAGTTTCTTTTTAAGTTAATTCCATTTGGGATTTAGTTTTTCTTGTAAGCTTTAATATTTTTAGACGACTTTTACCTATGTATCAATTATCATTCCAATTAGTAATCTCAATTTGCGATTATAATTTTAAGTTAGTTGTAGTAATAAGGTTAGGTTAGTCAAGTATTTTAAGTTTTTATAAGTTTCTTTTATTTTTCCGTCACCTTTTATTTTTCAACCATTTTTCTTTTTCAACCTTTTTCCGACGAACTCTTTTTCTTTCTTATTTCTCGCTATTCTAGTTTTAGGACATAGATTTTTATTCTACTTCTTATCTAAATTTCTTAAAATTACGAAAATTTATTTTAAGTGGTTAAATTGATAGACATAAAAATTTTCTGGTTCGTAGTAATAGTTGGATTTGTACGTGGACCGGGTTATTGGAGCCAAACAGTCCTCAATTATATTGAGACCAAACGAATCCTGCCCCTCTGCTGCATCTTTTGGCTATTCGAAACGTGGGCAAAATCAGAAAAGTCTATTGGTTGGATAACTTATTATAATTTTTCTTTCCTTTTAAAAACTAATAGGATATTCAGTGAATGCACCGAGCAAGACGTTCACCACCTTTTGTACGTTCACCACCTGTAACTAGATCAAGACATTTAGCAAATATAACCGCCGTTGATTTTTCTTTAGAATCGTCATCCAGTCGACCAAGTACTTCAGTTCAAATTTCCGATAATCCATTTTTTGAACCCAACCTCACAATTGAGAATCCGGAGAATATTCAGGAACGGTTCGTAGATCCTGAACCATTAAACTTTCCTCCGGAACCACCAATCATTCAAACAGAGATTGTTGAGGAACGAACCATTAAATCAGAATCCTCTAGTGATTCCGATTCAACAAATTCAATTATGGAGAATCTGGAACCTTTAAGTATGGAAGACCGAATGAGAGCTAAACGCACTGGCCAAGGTCACGCAATTACTCATCCAGACATTAATGCGCCAGATTATGAAATCAAAGGACAAATTCTACACATGGTGACTAATCAATGCCAATTTAGTGGTGCGCCGAAGGAAGATCCAAATGAACATCTACGTACCTTTAATAGGATCTGCACATTATTTAAAATCCGAGAAGTGGAGGATGAACAGATATATCTCATGTTATTTCCCTGGACTTTAAAGGGAGAAGCCAAAGATTGGTTGGAATCGTTACCTGAAGGGGCGATTGATACATGGGATGTTTTAGTTGAAAAATTTCTTAAACAATTCTTTCCTGCATCTAAAGCCGTAAGACTTCAAGCAGAAATTGTTACGTTTACACAGAAGCCAAATGAAACTCTATATGAGGCATGGACAAGATATGGAAAGTTGTTAAGAGGATGTCCGCAACATGGTTTAGACACCTGTCAAATAGTACAAATATTCTACGAAGGATGCGACATCACTACAAGAAAAGACATAGATATAGCAGCTGGTGGTTCTATTATGAAGAAAACCGAAACTGATGCTTACAAAATTATTGATAACACTGCTTCCCACTCACATGAGTGGCACCAAGAAAAAGATATCATTAGATCATCTAAACCAGCTAGAGCCGATTCTAGCCATGACTTAGATTCCATTTCCGCAAAGATAGATGCTGTGGAAAGACGAATGGAAAAGATGACTAAGGATATTCACTCAATACGAATTAGTTGTGAGCAGTGTGGAGGACCACATTTGACAAAAGATTGTCTCAGTATTGAATTAACAATGGAACAAAGAGAGAATATTTCATACATAAACCAAAGGCCTGGAAATAATTATCAGAATAATTATCAACCGCCAAGACCTATTTACAATCAAAACCAGAATTATAACCGAAATATTCCATACAATAACCAACAAGGTCCTAGCAATCAACAAGTATCCAATAATACTTACAATCAGCAAAGACCAAATTTTCAAAACAAACCACCACACCAAACCGATGATAAAAAGCCGAATTTAGAAGATATGATGACGAAGCTAGTTGAAACTCAAACGCAGTTTTTCACATCTCAAAAACAAACCAATGAACAAAATGCTCAAGCATTTAGAAATCAACAAGCTTCTATTCAAAATCTGGAACAAGAAGTAAGTAACCTAGCAAGGTTAATAGGTGAAAGAAAACCGGGAAGTCTACCTAGTGATACAAATGCTAACCCCCGGAATGAAACAGCTAAAGCCATTACCACAAGAAGTGGTACAACACTTAAACCACCTGAAATACCTGTAACTTCTGATGAAGCCATTCCTACTCCACAAGAACCACAACCTGATCAAGATAAGGAAAAAGAACCGGTAGTTGAAAAGGTTAATGAAGATAACACAGCTAAGGCTAAACCTTATGTTAAACCATACCAACCACCACTTCCTTACCCGAGTAAAATGAAGAAAGAGAAACTTGAAGCCGAGCAATCCAAATTCTTGGATATGTTTAAACAGATAAATGTAAATCTTCCTTTCATTGATGTGATTTCAGGAATGCCTAGATATGCTAAATTCTTGAAAGATCTAATCTCAAATAGAAAGAAAATGGAAGAACTCTCGGCTGTTACTATGAATGCTAATTGTTCAGCAGTGCTGTTGAATAAGATACCAGAAAAACTATCTGATCCAGGAAGTTTCACAATTCCATGTTTTCTGGGTAGTCTTAGTTCAATAGAAGCATTGGCAGACTTAGGTGCTAGTATAAATCTAATGCCATATTCACTATACGCTAAACTAGACCTTGGAGAATTGAAACCAACCAGAATAAGCATACAACTAGCCGATAGATCAATAAAATATCCTAGAGGGATAATGGAGAACATGCTAGTTAAAGTTGGTACTTTAGTATTTCCAGTAGATTTTGTTGTTCTGGACATGGAAGAAGATTCTCAAGTTCCTCTCATATTAGGAAGACCATTCTTAAACACGGCTAAAGCAATGATAGACGTGTTCGGTAAGAAACTGACCCTAAGTATAGAGGATGAGAGTGTTACCTTTTCAGTTGATAGAGCAATGCAACAACCACAATCTGCAGATGATACATGTTATTATATTCAAACTATAAATGCACATGCAGAATTATTAGAAGAATTTCCAGAATTACAAGGAACAGGAGAATGTTCTTTAGGAGAAGGTAATGAACCAATTGATGAAGCTGAAATGTTAGCTACACTTATAGCTAATGGATATGAACCAACAACAGAAGAAATTCAAATGCTAAAAGAAGAAGACAGATATCGATATAAATCATCGATAGAAGAACCTCCGAAATTAGAGTTAAAGCCACTTCCAAACCATTTGGAATACGCTTATTTACATGGTGAATCTGAATTACCTGTAATAATATCGTCTTCTCTTTCTGAAAATGAGAAATCACAACTCATTTCTATGTTGAAAGCTCATAAACCAGCCATTGCATGGAAGATTCATGATATTAAAGGAATAAGTCCTTCGTATTGCACGCATAAAATCCTTATGGAAGAAGGTCATAAAACGTATGTGCAACGCCAACGAAGACTAAATCCTAATATGCAAGATGTAGTTAAGAAAGAGATTATTAAACTGCTAGATGCAGGTCTAATTTATCCAATCTCTGATAGTCTATGCCTAAGAAGGGTGGCATGACTGTCATTACAAATGAGAAAAATGAGCTTATTCCTACTAGGACTGTAACAGGATGGCGTGTGTGTATTGATTACAGAAAATTAAATGACGCCACCAGAAAAGATCACTTTCCCTTACCTTTCATAGATCAAATGTTGGAAAGATTAGCCGGAAATAGTTACTATTGTTTTCTAGATGGATTTTCCGGATATTTTCAAATTCCAATAGCACCCGAGGACCAAGAGAAAACCACATTCACGTGCCCTTATGGTACTTTTGCTTACAAACGCATGCCATTTGGACTTTGTAACGCCCCTGCAACCTTTCAAAGGTGTATGATGGCGATTTTTCACGACATGATAGAAGAATGCATGGAAGTTTTCATGGATGACTTTTCAGTCTTCGGTGATACATTTGAATCATGTCTAGTTAATCTGGAACGAATGCTTCTTAGATGCGAACAATCCAATCTAGTACTTAATTGGGAGAAATGCCATTTCATGGTTAAAGAAGGCATCGTTCTTGGACATAAAATTTCAAAAGAAGGAATTGAAGTGGATAGAGCTAAAGTAGATGTAATTGCTAAACTTCCACATCCCACCAATGTTAGAGGAGTTAGGAGTTTTCTAGCGCATGCCGGTTTTTACCGACGTTTCATAAAAGATTTTTCTAAAATTGCCACTCCTATGAATAAACTCCTAGAAAAGGATGCTCCATTCCTCTTTTTAGATGAGTGTATCAAATCTTTTAATATTCTTAAAGAAAAACTCACTAATGCGCCGATCATGATAACACCAAATTGGAATCTACCATTTGAACTAATGTGCGATGCAAGTGATTTTGCAATGGGAGCCGTTTTAGGACAAAGGATTGAAAAACGATTTCAACCTATATATTATGCTAGTAAGACGTTACAAGGAGCAAAAAAGAACTATACAACTACTGAAAAAGAACTCCTTGCTATTGTCTTTGCTTTTGACAAATTTCGATCATATCTCGTTCTAGCAAAAACGGTGGTCTATACCGACCATTCTGCTCTTAGATACCTATTTTCGAAACAAGATGCTAAACCAAGATTAATCCGTTGGATCTTACTCTTACAAGAATTTGATATTGAAATCCGAGATAAAAGAGGAGCAGAAAATCTCGCCGATGATCATCTTTTTCGTCTTGAAAATCCTGAATTAGAAGTTCTAAATGAATCAGCCATAAAAGACAACTTTCCTGATGAATATCTATTGAAGATAGATTATAAAGAAATACCATGGTTTGCAGACTATGCAAACTACTTGGTTTGTGGATTCCTTGAAAAAGGATTATCGTACCAAAGACGAAAGAAATTCTTCAGTGATATAAAACACTATTTTTGGGAAGATCCACATCTGTTTAAAAGTTGTCCCGATGGAATAATACGCCGATGTGTATTTGGAGATGAAGCTAGTAAAATATTAAACCATTGTCACACAGGACCAACAGGAGGGCATTATGGGCCTCAACTAACAGCAAGAAAAGTTTATGATGCTGGATTCTATTGGCCTACAATTTACAAAGATGCACACCTACTTTGCAAATCATGTGATGCTTGTCAAAGGGCCGGAAAAATAAGTCAACGTGATGAAATGGCACAAAATGTCATCCAAGTATGTGAAGTATTTGACATTTGGGGTATTGACTTTATGGGTCCATTTCCAAAATCTCATAATAATCTATATATACTCGTAGCCATTGATTATGTATCTAAATGGGCGGAAGCACAAGCTCTCCCAACTAACGATGCACGAGTTGTAGTCAACTTTTTAAAACGTCTTTTTGCAAGGTTTGGAACACCGAAAGCTTTGATAAGTGATCGGGGTACTCATTTCTGTAATAATCAACTTGAGAAAGTTCTTAAAAGATATGGAGTAACTCATAAAATCTCCACCGCATATCATCCACAAACAAGTGGACAAGTTGAAAATACCAACCGAGCTTTAAAACGTATTCTAGAGAAAACCGTAGGATCAAATCCGAAGGAATGGTCCATTAAATTGGAGGATGCACTCTGGGCTTTTAGAACAGCCTACAAAACTCCAATTGGAACCACACCTTTTAGATTTGTTTATGGAAAAGCATGTCATCTTCCAGTAGAAATTGAACACAAAGCATTTTGGGCTCTGAAATCATGTAATCTTGATTTACATGAAACTGGACGTCTATGATTAAGTCAACTAAACGAATTAGAAGAATTAAGACATGAAGCATACGAAAATTCGTTAATCTATAAAGAAAGAACGAAGAAATGGCATGATAAAAGAATCAAAAGTTCAAAAGAATTTAAAGAAGGAGACAGAGTTCTTCTTTTCAATTCACGATTCAAGCTATTTCCTGGAAAATTGAAATCAAGATGGTCTGGACCATTCATAGTCAAAAGAGTTTTCCCATACGGAACGATAGAATTAATAAATTCAAATGGGATTGAATTTAAAGTTAATGGTCACAAAGTTAAACATTACATACATGGTCCGATGGAAGTCGACAACGAAGTTAATCACAATTTCGACACCACAGCTAACTAAGTGTGGGGAGAATCAAGTCTTTAAAGGATAATATGTATTTCTGTTAGAGTTAAATTGTCTGTTTTCGTGTAGTTCTCGAAAATGGAACCCGAATGGTCTTTCCCTAGCAGACCCTAAAGAACTAGTCTTCTCCCCCCCATTCTGAATTTTTATTTTTTTAGGTTTTTACGAAATGAAGACTGCCTGTGAACTAAACCATGGTCTAATGCTACACGCTTTGATCACTAAACGTAATAATGACATGCTCCCGAGTGAATTAGTATCAGTAATCAGAGAAAGAATGGACGGAGTTAGAAAAGAATCCAGATGCGAAGATAATAAATTACAATTTGGTAAAGGAAAATCAAAATCTGCAGCGAAAAGAAGAGCACGACACCTAGAACGATGTCACAAATGCGGAAAATGGTCACATGGAGGTAAATGTTCAAATAATCAAACCTATTCAAATACCGAATTTGTTACTTTATGCAGAGATGGACCATTCGTATGTTTAGAAGAAAAGACACTGAATGCTCGAGGTTACGCCTATGTAGCCATGGAAAACCAATTAAACCGACTATCTTATGAATGGGATAGATCATATAACTAAGAAATCTATTTCACAGGTATGTCTGTACAGTTTTTATTTTTATTTTTATTTTTATTTTTAACCTTTTGATAATAAACGCTAATTTGTTCGCTAAAAAGTATTAAATTGGTATTGAATAAAATTAGGTTTGGCGACCGAAATTATTGATATCATTCAAAAATTTATTACATCACTGCGAAATTTAACGTTTATTCTTAAGGTATAAATATCTTTAAACAATCAACCCAAAATATTTCAAAAATTCGTCATGAGTTAAATTAGGTTTTGGAACCGAAATTACTTTACCGAAAAGAGGGGCACATATTTTTGATAATATTTGATTGATTAAAGTGGGATAAAAAGACAAAAAGATTTTTAATTTTATTTTTACCATGCTTTTAAAATTAATATTTAAATCTTAAATTAATATTGTAAACTTTGTAAAAACAATATATTTAAAATTGTAAATATTTGAAAAATTAATATAAGTTTGGTGTGAATTTATAATATGAATTTTTAAATTAAGTTTGGTGTGAATTTTTAAAATATGAATTTTTAATTTTATGCATTTCAAATTTTAAGTTTGGTGTGAATTTTTAATATTAATTTTGAATTTTATATTTAAATTGTGTGAATTTAAAAACAAAAATTTACTTAATCTCATTAAGTTAAAAATATGATTTTTAAAATTCGTCGTGATTTGAAGACTAGGTCTTTAAACCGAAATTGCTTTACCCGAGGGAGGGACGAGAACTTTTATTATCATTATTTTTAATCTTATTGAATTAAAGTATGCCAAAAACATTGAAAAAACCCAAAAATCTTAGCTTTTAAAACAATCGCTACAAAAAGACAAATTTTAAAATTTTGTCGAGGGACGGACTAGGACATCGATCCGAAACGACCTCGTCCTAAATAAAAAGGGAAACAAAATTTTAAAATTAAGTACTTAATTGTTTTATAAGTTAATGATTATAAAAAAAAATAAAAAAATAATATATCAAACTCCGCGACTCGCGGAGTTTGAAGGGTTATTCACTGAGAGTCGCGGAGGGACTAAAAATCAGAAAAAAATATAACCGCAAAACAGATCAGTCCCCAACCCACAAAAACTAAAAACCTGCGAAAATACTGCCGAAAAATAAACGAAAAAACACCCCCAAAATCACAATTTTTAACCGTTAATCACCAAATCTTTTACTAAAATCATGTTGAGAATGATGCTATCTAGGAATTACTCAAGAAAAACGGTAAATTTCTACACCTAAACACCATTTAATCCGAAATTTGGTGTTCTTGAGCAATTTTTTCCCCAATTTGATTTTGATGCTTTTTAGTGTAATTATGCTTAAATTGTTTATGTATTATGCTTGTATAACCTAGATTGATGCTGTTTAACATGATTAGAAGCCTTAAACTTCAAATTTTGAGTAATCTAGGGTTTGTGTTCTTGAGCAAATTTGGGGCTTTTTGATATAAACAGGTTATGGCCGATTTTTGTCATGAATTGGTGCTAAATTAAGTAGTGTAACATGTCTAGGTAGTTAAATGATCCAAACTTTGAGCCTAAACAGGATTTTGAGAATTAAAGTGGACTTTTTCAAGTCTAAAAATTCATGAACTTGATTTTTGAAAGATAATGCCATTTGAGACTTGTTTAATTGCTAGTAATGATTATTTTGACATGTTATTTGAGTTGAATGCTTATAAACTTGGCGAACATTTTCGTATATGCTTATTTGAAAAAGTGTAGATTTGATGAAAATATGAAAATAAGCTTAAGTTTGATATAAATTGATCATGTCATTGTAATTATTTTGATTGATGATTTTGCTGACACTAATGCATATTTGGATGCACAAAAATTGTGTTTGATGTGTTTTGCAGACTGAAAGGGGTGAATCTTCATCCCAAGCCCGCAATGCTCCTGCTGAGAATGTGGAACAACAGGAGGTGGATAACTACTACAAGCAGGATATACCTCATCCAGTCATGACCTTTTCTGATATGCACTTGGAAGAGTTGCACCCGAACCTGAGATTTGACAGACTTTGGATAGATTATCCAAAATATCAAAGGGGTTTGCATACTCTTCATTCTAAGGTTGTTGAGGTACCAAGGGTCATAGAATGGGGACCCTTAGAAGCTGTAGAATTGGCCGGGCCAATTAGGGAATTACTTGTACAGAGGTATGGTAATTCTTCTTTTAATGACTGGGTACGTTTATTCACCATGCGTAGACCTGTATATAAAGTATGGTGTGAAGAATTGTTATGTAGTATAGAGTTGAATGATCGGGTAGCTAGTTTAACCGATCGTTCTTTTATTAGATTTTTGTTAGGCGGTTCGATGCGCCACATGTCTTTACTGGACATGGATCAGGCTTTACGTATATATACGCCTGAGGAGTTAGCATCTGCCGATTGTAGAGGGTTGATACTAAACGGTAGAAAGATAGATGAAAATTTTGATACACACGGTGTGTGGAGTCAAATGACAAGCCATCACCGTTTCAAAGGGGGAAATTACTCTTATTTGGATATAGATAGAGCCGAATTAAGAGTGATTCATAGGTTTTTAGCTAATTCGATTACACAAAGGGGTAAAAACAAGGAAAAGGTAAATGAACAGGATTTGTTTTACCATATGTGTATTCGAGACCCACAAAGCGCTGTAAGTATACCGTATTGTGTGGGTTATTATTTATCAGCTATGGTTCGGGGGATGCGACCGCATAGCATAATAGGAGGTGGTATTTTTATTACTTTGATTGGTGAATATCTCGGTGTGGATATAAGTCGGGGGGGATTATTAGTAGAAGAACCAGAACCCCGTGATACTATAGGTTTAAATGTATACCATGGTGCGAAAGTTTTGAAAAGGCGAAATAACGCGGCAGTACCATACCATGGTAGACATCCACAGGTTGAGAGAAACTAACAGCAAGGTAATGTAGGAGGGGGGAATGAGATGCAAGAAATGCAAAGGTTTATAGCTTCTCAGGAGTACAAAAATGCTAGACAGAGAGCATTTGAAGATTGGCAAGTTCATCAGAACCAAATCATAGCTCATTGCCAACATATAGGTAGAAACTATATTCCTACACCGAAACCCATCTTCCCTCCCTGGTCTATAGAGATGCAGCCACCGTATCTTACATATGACCCTGCCGAAGCATTCTATAGCACCTATGGTTATGCCTGGAACCCCTATTGGTACCAGTATCATCCCTAGTATACTTAGTTTTTTTTTATTTTGTAATTTGTAATGATTGGTACGTTTAATACTTTTGTTAATATTGTAATCATTTTTATAATTGTCTAACTTTTATTCTTAGATTTTAATAAATTTTGAATGTGGGGTAATATATCAAACTTCAAAAATATGTATATATGTTTGGAGTTTATCTAATGTACACAACAGGGTAAAACAACGCATTTTCAAAGACTGGCATTAAGTTCAGCAAAAGCAACTAATTTTGACGACAAGATGCAAAATATATGTGAAATAACAACAAGACGGAATGAACAAATGATGTGCACCATTTATCATTCAGCAAACAAACGCCAATATATTTGGAAACTTTGGTAAAAATTTAATCATTTTCACACAAATCACCCTCAATAATTTAAATTATTCCTGATTTCTTGCAAATGAGGGCATTGCAAGATCTTAAGTGTGGGAAGGGGTTAAATTCTTTCGGATTTTAAAATTTTTTACTTTATACACTTGGTTACCATTAAAAATACTAGTAAAGCAGTAGTTGTATTAGAATCTAGTGCTCTCTGATAATAAAGAACAGCCCTAGTCTTATATACTGACTACCCAATTCTAGTAAAATTTTTCAAAATTTTCAATTAAATGAACTCAAAATCATGTTTATACATATTTATGAACGATAAAACTAGGTTTTAACACCGAAATTATTGTTACCTCGGAAAGGATATAAATTGAGAAACAAACCAAAATGTTAAAATTCATTTAAAATGGAATAGAGGACGATAAAAAGGAAAATAAAAGCCAAGTGTGGGAAAATTTACCAAGTTATCTTAAACATATGTCACATATATCTGTAACAAATAACTGAAAATACTTTTGCTTTGGACTAAACTAAACTGTTTTACCCGATGAAAGAAAAGAAGAGATGGATCTACACGATAAATCAATTCCATCATTAAAAGGAAGTAAAGTCTTCCGAAAAAAGAAACGCGCTTCTTGATTTAGGTCATGAAGTTGTCGTCCAGACCAGCTGTAGGTTGACGAAAAATCCAGAAAAGTCATCACTAAAATCAGCAGGAAATCCACGGACCTCAGCATTAAACAGGGTCGCCAAGTGGTCAGATTTATCCTAACCATGAGAAGGATTTATCTCGTACAATGGGGGGGCACCATGCAAATTAGCTGAATAAGACTAATGAATCAGATCCCCAGAAAGGATAATCTCCTTAAAGATTAAAAATCAGCTTTTAAGACTGATATTATTCAATCCTAGAGATTGACCTTAAAGATTGAGAATTCAAACTCATGGAATTCAATGATATCTAAACTCGAGCTTGAACGAGAAAATATTTTGATCAAAATTACAAACCGATTTGTTTTCTGAAAACCCTATTTTCAATGCGTTCATTACCATTGAACGTAAAATCCTAGGAATTCACCTGGAATTCATTAGGTCACCTGAACTAAAACGGGTGTCAACCGTAAGAACGGTGGTTGCATACTGGTCAAAGACAGGACCTTGTGCCATACCGAAAAATTATAAGGGTGAGCTTTACATTTGCTCCTACCAAGGATAGTAATTGCGTCCGACACGTTATAGACCATAATTAAAAGCATGTCAGGGGACATTGCCTTAACAGTTACTTGTTCAACGCTTTCCTTTACAACCGGACGGTAGTTTACCGAAAGGTAATATACGGGACAAGTAAACTGGACGTGTTGCTTTCCAAATACAAGGTTAGCAAGTGGGTGACACAAAACCATAAGTTTTGAGCTAAAATTTTCAAATCTGAAACCCACCAAACCCACAAAAATATTTTGCAAACACCGGTAAAGGGTTATTCCGAAAAACTTATCTAGGGTAAAAACTAGATTTAATTTTCAAAAGATCAAATGTTTTCATAAAGATCCAGTTTCCTTAATGGATCTAAATTTTTATAGTCATGTGGGACTGTAAACCATATCGTTACTACCATTGTTTATACCGCCATAAAGAAATCACTGATGTACAAAGTGTGAAGAATAAAGAAGTGATTCTAGTATTTCAAGACGATATTGCTTGAGGACAAGCAACGCTCAAGTGTGGGAATATTTGATAATGCTAAAAACGAACATATAATTCATAGCATTATTCCTCAAGAAAGACAAGCTTTTAATTGCAATTGTTCTATTTACAAGTGATATTCGTTTAAATAATAAAAGGTGAAGACAAAAGACAGATTCGACGAATTGAAGACGCAAACGACCAAAAAGCTCAAAAGTACAAAAGACAATCAAAAAGGTTCCAATTATTGATAAGAAACGTCTCGAAATTACAAGAGTACAAGATTCAAAACGCAAAGTACAAGATATTAAATTATACGCAAGGACGTTCGAAAATCCGGAACCGGGACATGAGTCAACTCTCAACGCTCGACGCAACGGACTAAAAATTACAAATCAACTAGGCAAATAAATATAATATAATATTTAAATAATTCGTATAATTATTTAATATATTATATATATTTATAAATCCGTCGGCAAGAAAGACTCCAAAGTATCTGAGCTGTAATTTCAAACTCCGCGACTCGCGGAGTTTGAAGGCAAAATATGCCGCGAGTCGCGGAGCCCCAAAAGTCAAAAATCCCTATAAAAGCAAACGAATTCTGATCGCAAATCATCATCTTTTTCTTCTTCTCCTCATACGTAAAATATATATATATATATATATATATATATATATATATATATATATATATATATATATATATATATATATATATATATATATATATATATATATATATATATATATATATATATATATATATATATATATATAATTTATATTTTAATTTTAATTATAATTCTAATAATAAGGGTATGTTAGCGAATGTTGTAAGGGTGTAAGTCGAAATTCTGTCTGTGTAACGCTACGCTATTTTTAATCATTGTAAGTTATGTTCAACCTTTTTACGTTAATGTCTCGTAGCTAAGTTATTATTATGCTTATTTAAAACGAAGTAATCATGATGTTGGGCTAATTACTAAAATTGGGTAATTGGGCTTTGTACCATAATTGGGGTTTGGACAAAAGAACGACACTTGTGGAAATTAGACTATGGGCTATTAATGGGCTTTATATTTGTTTAACTAAATGATAGTTTGTTAATGTTAATATAAAGATTTACAATTGGGCGGCCCTATAAATTACCATATACACTCGATCGGACACGATGGGCGGGGTATTTATATGTACGAATAATCGTTCATTTAACCGGACACGGGAATGGATTAATAGTCACTAGAATAATTAAAACAGGGGTGAAATTATGTAGAAGGACACTTGGTATAATTGATAACAAAATATTAAAACCTTGGGTTACACTCAGTCAACATCCTGGTGTAATTATTAAACAAAGTATTAAAATCTTGTTACAGTTTAAGTCCCCAATTAGTTGGAATATTTAACTTTGGGTATAAGGATAATTTGACGAGGACACTCGCACTTTATATTTATGACTGATGGACTGTTATGGACAAAAACCAGACGGACATATTAAATAATCCAGGACAAAGGACAATTAACCCATGGGCATAAGACTAAAATCAACACGTCAAACATCATGATTACGGAAGTTTAAATAAGCATAATTCTTTTATTTCATATTTAATTTCCTTTATTTTATATTTAATTGCACTTCTAATCATCGCATTTTTATTGTTATTGTATTTAATTGCACTTTTAATTATCGTACTTTTTAAATTATCGCAAGTTTATTTTATCGCACTTTTATTATTCGCAATATCATTATCGTTATTTACTTTATGCTTTAATTTAAGTCTTGTATTTATTTTTAATATTTTTACATTTGGTTTTAACTGCGACTAAAGTTTTAAAATCGACAAACCGGTCATTAAACGGTAAAAACCCCCCTTTATAATAATAATATTACTTATATATATATATATTTGTATTTCTATAAATGTAAACTAATATAGCGTTAAGCTTTGTTTAAAAAGATTCCCTGTGGAACGAACCGGACTTACTAAAAACTACACTACTGTACGATTAGGTACACTGCCTATAAGTGTTGTAGCAAGGTTTAAGTATATCCGTTCTCTAAATAAATAAATATCTTGTGTAAAATTGTATCGTATTTAATAATATTTTCTACTAAAATTAATAACTATTTTATACCACTCCGCTACCACATCAATACATGTAGTGTTTTAATATGTATTCATACACTTTTGAAAGACTTCAATACACTTATCAAAATACTTCTACTTAACAAAAATGCTTACAATTACATCCTCGTTCAGTTTCATCAACAATTCTACTCGTATGCACCCGTATTCGTACTCGTACAATACACAGCTTTTAGATGTATGTACTATTGGTATATACACTCCAATGATCAGCTCTTAGCAGCCCATGTGAGTCACCTAACACATGTGGGAACCATCATTTGGCAACTAGCATGAAATATCTCATAAAATTACAAAAATATGAGTAATCATTCATGACTTATTTACATGAAAACAAAATTACATATCCTTTATATCTAATCCATACACCAACGACCAAAAACACCTACAAACACTTTCATCCTTCAATTTTCTTCATCTAATTGATCTCTCTCAAGTTCTATCTTCAAGTTCTAAGTGTTCTTCATAAATTCTACAAGTTCTAGTTTCATAAAATCAAGAATACTTCCAAGTTTGCTAGCTTACTCCCAATCTTGTAGAGTGATCATCCAACCTCAAGAAATCTTTCTTATTTACAGTAAGATATCTTTCTAATACAAGGTAATACTCATATTCAAACTTTGATTCAATTTCTATAACTATAACAATCTTATTTCGAGTGGAAATCTTACTTGAACTTGTTTTTCGTGTCATGATTCTGCTTCAAGAACTTTCAAGCCATCCAAGGATACTTTGAAGCTAGATCCATTTTTCTAATTTCCAGTAGCTTTATCCAGAAAAATTGAGGTAGTAATGATGTTCATAACATCATTCGATTCATACATATAAAGCTATCTTATTCGAAGGTTTAAACTTGTAATCACTAGAACATAGTTTAGTTAATTCTAAACTTGTTCGCAAACAAAAGTTAATCCTTCTAACTTGAATTTTAAAATCAACTAAACACATGTTCTATATCTATATGATATGCTAACTTAATGATTTAAACCCTGGAAACACGAAGAACACTGTAAAACCGGACATACGCCGTCGTAGTAACACCGCGGGCTGTTTTGGGTTAGTTAATTAAAAACTATGATAAACTTTGATTTAAAAGTTGTTCTTCTGGAAAAAAGATTTTTCTTATGAACATGAAACTATATCCAAAAATCATGGTTAAACTCAAAGTGGAAGTTTGTTTTCTAAAATGGTCATCTAGACGTCGTTCTTTCGACTGAAATGACTACCTTTACAAAAATGACTTGTAACTTATATTTCCGACTATAAACCTATAATTTTTTCTGTTTATATTCATAAAATAGAGTTCAATATGAAACCATAGCAATTTGATTCACTCAAAACGGATTTAAAATGAAGAAGTTATGGGTAAAACAAAATTGGATAATTTTTCTTGTTGTAGCAACGTGAAAATTGGTAACAAATCTATATTAATCATATCCTAGCTAACTTATATTGTATTATACATGTATTCTAATATATTATGTAATCTTGGGATACCATAGACACGTATGCAAATGTTTTGACATATCATATCGACCCATGTGTATATATTATTTGGAACAACCATAGACACTCTATATGCAGTAATGTGAGAGTTAGCTATACAGGGTTGAGGTTGATTCCAAAAATATATATACTTTGAGTTGTGATTTAGCCTGAGACGTGTATACACTGGGTCATGGATTGATTCAAGATAATATATATCAATTTTTTTCTGTACATCTAACTTTGGACAACTAGTTGTAGGTTACTAATGAGGACAGCTGACTTAATAAACTTAAAACATCAAAATGTATTAAAAGTTTTGTAAATATATTTTGAACATACTTTGATATATATGTATATATTGTTATAGGTTTATGAATCAACCAGTGGCCAAGTCTTATTTCCCGACGAAGTAAAAATCTGTGAAAGTGAGTTATAGTCCCACTTTTAAAATCTAATATTTTTGGGATGAGAATACATGCAGGTTTTATAAATGATTTACAAAATAGACACAAGTACGTGAAACTACATTCTATGGTTGAATTATCGAAATCGAATATGCCCCTTTTTATTAAGTCTGGTAATCTAAGAATTAGGGAACAGACACCCTAATTGACGCGAATCCTAAAGATAGATCTATTGGGCCTAACAAACCCCATCCAAAGTACCGGATGCTTTAGTACTTCGAAATTTATATCATATCCGAAGGGTGTCCCGGAATGATGGGGATATTCTTATATATGCATCTTGTTAATGTCGGTTACCAGGTGTTCACCATATGAATGATTTTTATCTCTATGTATGGGATGTATATTGAAATATGAAATCTTGTGGTCTATTGTTACGATTTGATATATATAGGTTAAACCTATAACTCACCAACATTTTTGTTGACGTTTAAAGCATGTTTATTCTCAGGTGAATATTAAGAGCTTCCGCTGTTGCATACTAAAATAAGGACAAGATTTGGAGTCCATGTTTGTATGATATTATGTAAAAACTGCATTCAAGAAACATATGTCGATGTAATATATTTCTATTGTAAACCATTATGTAATGGTCGTGTGTAAACAGTATATTTTAGATTATCATTATTTGATAATCTACTTAATGCTTTTGAAACCTTTATTGATAAAATAAAGGTTATGGTTGTTTTAAAAATGAATGCAGTCTTTGAAAAACGTCTCATATAGAGGTCAAAACCTCGCAACGAAATCAATTAATATGGAACGTTTATAATCAATATGAACGGGACATTTCATCATGAAGGTATCATGATTATCGATGATCGGAGACATAGGAAAAGGTCACGAGATCACATAAGTTGAAGAGATACTAAGGGCGGGATACCTTCAAATTCAAACATTACTCTCCAAAACATAAAAAGAGAATACACCAAAAGCATGACTTTAATACTCTGATTCAATAAGACACTATCTAATATCCTGTCCCATATCGATTTGTGTAAGAAAGTTTGAGTCCCTCATAAGGTAACTTCCATCCTTACTAGATACAACGCATTTTGGGACTACAACCACAGCAGATCCCTTCAGAACTCTGCAGTTAAGCGTGATCCAGTAGGAATAGTACTAGGATGGGTGACCTCCTGGAAATGCCTCGTGTGGTCGCCAAGAAAAATCCGTGCGCCTGTGGGCAAAGTGGACTATATTGTCGTCGTGGTAAGGCGGGACGTTACATATGGTATCAGAGCCCAGCCTCTCGGGGTGTGACGGGCACTCGACTCGTGCATCTCCTGAGGTATAGATCTTGGGTATCAATTTGTTTCTGTCTGATGTCGTCCTGAAGTCAAGTGGGGGAGTTTGTAATATCTCGTCCCACATCGATTTGTGTAAGAAAGTTTGAGTCCCGTATAAGGTAACTTCCATCCTTACCAGACACAACGCGTTTTGGGACTACAAGTACAGCAGATCTCGTTAGAACTCTGCAGTTAAGCGTGCTCGAGTGGGAGTAGTACTAGGATGGGTGACCTCCTGGGAATGCCTTGTGTGGTCGCCAAGAAAAAGACGTGCGCCTGTGGGCAAAGCGGACAGTATTGTGGTCGTGGTAAGGCGGTTACACACTATATCTGTTAAATGAAGCTATGATATCGAAGACATCTGGTCACGAAGGTATCACACAAGGAGATATAACCAATGGACACATACATGAGCAAGAGTCGCAGGACTTCATATGCTAAAGAGTAAAGAGGAGAAGTAAGCGGGTTGACTTGCTTACTTGGACTAGCATCCAAATGACCAAAGAGGAATGCATTAGACTCGCTTTCTTCTACCACAGGGATCTCAGTCAACCAAAAGGAAAGTCCATCTTGTCTTGTTAAAGATTGCCTTGGAGACTGATCCTTACATGGGAGACTGGGGAAAAGATCCTAGAAGAGCCCTATATAAAGAGCATGATCTCTGAACGAGGGGACTGACTCTCTCAAGTCATATTACAACACACACACATACAACTCGCAATGAGTTACCTTCGTATCTTGGTGGTGTAAAGTAGGATACCTTCCTACTACCTTCGGGGAACCGCCAACAAGCATACAATCCATTTTATATCCCCAAATCCCACGTAACTAGTGATCAGATCTACATAACCTTGTTCCTTGAGCAAGGCTCGTCGGAAAGTGTATAAACACACATGTTGGTGGGATAAAACAATCCTACAAATGGTATCAGAGCAGGTGGCACGGGTGTAATCATTGTTGCAGCGACGGTTCAAATCGAGGTGTCAGTGGATGTGACTAGGGGAAGAGGTCGGGTGTTCTGGGATAAAACGTTATGATACATGTGCATGAACAAACCAATTAAGGGGTGATTGTTGGAGCTAATCGGTTTTTGTGTCTCACATAGGAAATTGAAAGAATATAATGTATGCATATAAGCTTAGAGGAACCTCCATCTGTCACCAATTAGTTTTAGAGTACTAGGGAACTCTTGAGCTTATATACAGCACATGTTGTTGAGCTAAAACAATCCAACACTTTATTATATAAAGATATAGTCTCTAGCGACGTTATTGGCCAATAACCCATTTTTATGTACCTACAGGTTTAAAAGAGTTGTAAGGATGTTAACTAGTTCAAGGTTAAAGATCAAAATCAAGATAAAACCTCAATTTTTATCTCAAAATGTAAATTATGGAGCTCATCTAGTATTTGAATTTTGTAATCCAAGAAAGGTTTCAAATCAACCAATGTATGTAAACCTCGAGTACAAAATGGGGGGTGAAATATTGCACGCGTACTTTGCAACATGGAGAGAGGATAAATGGATGCAGATAGAATTGTGTCGAATCTTACATAACGAGAAGTATACTAAATTTGAAGTTCAGTTGGAGAGTTTTTCACGGTACTACTGCGC
Organism: Rutidosis leptorrhynchoides; assembly: GCF_046630445.1. Taxonomy (NCBI): domain Eukaryota; kingdom Viridiplantae; phylum Streptophyta; class Magnoliopsida; order Asterales; family Asteraceae; genus Rutidosis; species Rutidosis leptorrhynchoides. The sequence continues at coordinate 693,655,989 of NC_092334.1, read as the reverse complement.
AAAAGGCGCAGTCTTTATAGAAGGCATTGAGTTTCGTGCCATCAATACGAGTTTAGAGGTACTAGTTCTTTTGTACGTTTTTATTGTTTTGATTATAGTCATTACTATTCCAAAAATAGAAATAACACCAGTGTGTTAAGTTTTTTGTGGTTAAATACTCGTTCTTGAACAGAAGATTAATCTCAACCAAATGATTGTCAAGTGGTAGTGCCGCTTGTGGGGGTCTATGGGCAGCGCCCCTTGAGTTCTAAATAGTTTTTCCACCAAAAGTCACAACTTTTAGGTTAATATTTTTCCTGGCAAATGAAAGGTTGACTTTTAAGTTAATATTTTTCGTGCCAAATGAAAGGTTGTACCCTTAAACTACTTACACTAGATACAATATCTAGTGTACATGTAATTTCATTATCACCCTTTAAGTATTGAAACTTCCACCATTACCCCTTAAACTCTACAATATCAACTCTCCAACCTATCATACTTCGATCAGACTAGCACATCATCCGCCTTTGAACAAAGCATAAATACCAACCAAATACCTGCACAACATCTATAACAAACCACAAATAAGATAACCATACTGTAAACTCCGAATAAGCTTGAACATATTTATATACGCAATTTAGAAGTTTGTTGTCTTGAATTAAGCACGGTTATAATACTCATAGTAAATTTTATTTTAGGTTCACGAGATTTATACATACACATCTTGTTATACATTACAATTTTATTACATGGTCTTATTTGTTGAAACAGGTGCAACCAGAAGCATGTCAGAAACAAGGGGTGCAACCAACTGATAATAACAAAAAAACAAATTAGTGCAATATTTTGATAAGGTTTGTTATTCTTATTCTTAATAATAATAATAATAATAATAATAATAATAATAATAATAATAATAATAATAATAATAATAATAATAATAATAATAATAATAATAATAATAATAATAATAATAATAATAATAATAATAATAATAATAATAATAATAATAATAATAATAATAATAATAATTATTATTATTATTATTATTATTATTATTATTATTATTATTATTATATTATTATATTATTATTATTATTATTATTATTATTATTATTATTATTATTGTTATTATTATTATTTTCGTTAACTCAATCATTTGATAAAAAATTACGTTCAGAAAGTGAAGCAAACTTGAGAAATCGCATGCTTCCAGCAAAGATGATTTTATCTTACCCTTCTAATGAAAAGTTTTCGCTTGGAGATATCTTCCAAAATCCTGGAATATATGTAGATCTAAAAAGGTGGTCGAGTTTCTATCATACCAAGTGTTTCGGATCAAATGCCAGATCGAAAATGAAAAGTTGTTGTCAAAAACACATTAAGCATGTTATCTCATATTCAGGCTAGCAGAAAATTGCAGAGGCCTGCAGTGTCCAGTGAAAATACATGAAAACAAAGAGACCAAGTTTATTTATTTCAGAACACCAAGCTTGGTAAATTTACACGATGCTAAAAGGGTTCCGAAGCTGAGATATGATGGATTGATGGAGGTTATCGTGTGGGAATTCTCAAACAGGATCAACTGTCACTATCCTTTGAATTTGAAAATGAAATATTATGAAGGAACTATGCGTGGTCTTATTGTACATGGCATGGAGCTTCGACCCATAGCAGAAAATTCAGATCAAAGTGTGTTCTAATTTTCTAAATATTGAAAAATGTAGAAAGTCATATACGTTATTTGATATATATTTGCTAGAGGATAAAAAACAGACGGTTACACCGGTTTTAAAACCCAAATGTTCCAATTTATATCAACTTTGTCTCTACTTGTAAACCATAAAAATTACAAATTACAAATTGAATAAAATAAAAACGACTTCTTCATAGCTTAACCGGGAAACATCATACTCCACTATTCATGAATCTCCAAATGTACCAATGTAGAGATGCAATTGTCACGTATACTTTTTTAAAAAATATTGCAAACTCCATAACTCACCAATATAAGAAAACAAGGAATTGTTTATATGTTCCTACCAATGAAACACGTTGATATGAAGTTAGTCAACAATTATTCTGTTTGAAAAGCAAACCTCGACTCAGGAAGAGATTTCTAAATGAATTATCAGAACAGACGAACAAACCATTTTTGCTGGTTACATATGCAAGTTCTTCTGGTTCGCTTCACTTCACGAAAACAACTGTGCGTCAAAAAATGAGATAAGAAGTATACAACATATCATTGTTGTACAACTCAATAGTTTAATACTCACATTCCAAGTTTTAACTAAAGTAAGTAATAGTAATAGTAATTGTATGGCATGACACTAAAGATTGTTCAAACACTCTAAGAAACATCTTTGTCAGACTTTTATCGAACACCTTGTATCCTCCACACGCCACATCACTCTCAAAAACATAGACGCTCATTTAGCTAAACACTCTCTATCTTACGCTAAAAATACCCACAAATATATACCTATAAAATATAATAGGTACACGTTTTAAAAAACAAAGTACTACAAACAAAATATTTAGAGTGTTGCAAAATTTATAGGCATAAATCGTTAACTAACAATATAACATCAAATTAAATTATGGATAACAATAAATCTATATTATTAATTGCTACATATACCGAATCTTTACGTATAGCTAAGTGAATTTCAATTAACTTAAATAAATAAATAAAATATTTAATTAATGTTAATGACATCATCAAGATGGCTTAAATTTTTTCTTTTTATTTTTAATTTTTTTTAATAAAGGAATTAACCTAATAATTCCGGGGTTTATTTTACCTTCTGAACAATAACTTTACATTTTACACTTTGAAAATTACTTCGGATAGTTTACTTCAAAATCTTATTTTACTAATTGTATGCTGTTGGAAGCTTCGACTAGCCCAACACACCACTATAGAGGATCTAGACTATACTAGACTCACTACACCAACACTTTGACGTTGGTTAGCCTTTAATTTTATAAATCCTTAGTGCACAATGTACTTAGGCGACAGTGTCGAACATATATCTTTAGGCGGTATAACCGACCATGTATTACTTAGGCGGCAGAGCCGACCATATAATAAGAACAACAAAAGTGCACTAAGAACTTAAACACAAACTAAGGCTTGATCGGGAAACTTAACAAAAACACTTATATTAAATTACAATTACAATATTATTTACAAGCTTTATCTTCTCTACTTTCGCTAACTCACACTCTTCTTCTCTTCTTCACAACTCACTTCTTATTTCACTCTCACAACTTCACACAACACAAATGAAATCTCCTCCCATATTTATACTACTCCATGGAACATTATAGAACCTAGATATTTTCATGGATATATAAATATCTAGATATTTCTACAACCTACAAATATCTAGATTTTTCTTTTACATTTCAATTTCTAGATTTTTCTCTCATATTCTAATATCTAGATATTTTTTTATACATATTAATATCTAGATATTTTACCCATATACATTTACTAATTCCATATTATTCTAAATTTGCATTGTATTTTAACACTCCCCCTCAATGCAAATTTTCTTCCAACGATGTCTTGCAGACCATTCCAACTGCTTCTCTGAATTTTGTAAACTTCGGTTTACTTAGACTCTTGGTGAATATATCTGCTACCTGTTCATCTGTCTTTGTTGGAACCATCTTGATCTCCCCTTCAAGGACCTTCTCGCGAACATAGTGATAGTGTACTTCTATATGTTTTGTTCTTGCGTGAAAGACTGGATTCTCTGCTAGACGTATAGCTGATAGGTTATCGCAGAAAAGCTCTACTTGATAGTCTGTTGATTGATGAAGATCTTCCATTAGTTGTTTCAACCATGTAATTTCTTGTGTTGCTGACGATGCCGATCGATATTCTGCTTCAGTGCTTGACAAGGATACTGTTGGTTGTCTCTTGCTGCACCATGATATTACTCCTGATCCAAGACTAAACATGTATCCAGTTGTTGACCGTCGTGTATCATAGTCTCCAGCGTAATCGGCGTCACAATATCCAGTCACGTGACATTCTTTTGTTTTCTTGTACAAAATGCCAAAGTTAATAGTGCCTTTAACATACCTTAAGATGCGTCGTACAACATCAAGGTGAGGCTTCTTCGGATTGCTCATGTATCGACTAACCACTCCAACTGCATAAGATATGTCTGGCCGGCTTAGTGTGAGATAAATAAGACTTCCGACCATCTTTCGATACATGGTAACATCTTGAAGACTTTTTCCTTCATCTGCTCGTAGTTTTGTATTCGGATCCATCGGAGTTGAGATAGGTTTGCAATTAAGCATTCCGTACTTTTGTAAAAGATCTCGCGCATATTTCTGTTGTCACAGAAATAATCCTTCTCTTTTCTGCTCTATTTCGAGTCCAAGAAAATGTTTGAGTTCTTCAAGCTCCTTCATATGAAATCTGATAGACAGATTCTCTCTTGTTCTTTGAATCTCCTCATAGTGATCTCCCGTGATGATTAAGTCATCCACATATACTAGCACTATGGCTAGTTTTCCTTGATCTTGTTTCACAAATAAACTAGAATCTGAAGGAGCAACTGTGAAACCACTTTTTACTAAAAACTCGCCAATCTTCCCGTATCAAGCTCTTGGAGCCTGCTTCAAGCTGTATAGTGCTTTCTTTAATTTGCAGACATGGTCAGGATGGGACTTGTTCTCAAAGCCTCTTGGTTGCTCCATATAAATTTCTTTGTCAAGTTCTCCATGTAAGAAAGCGTTCTTGACATCCATCTGCCACAGCTTCTAAGATTTGCTAGCGGCTAAAGCTAGTAGAGCTCGAATTGTTGTGATCTTCGTCACGGGACTAAACGTTTCTTCATAATCCAGCCCATATTGTTGAGAAAAACCTCTAGCAACAAGTTGAGCTTTATACCTTTCAATGGAGCCATCTGATCGAGTCTTCACCTTGTAAACCCATTTACAAGATATTAGTTTTACATCTTTTGGCTTTGGAACTAAACTCCATGTCTGGTTTTCTTTTAGTGCATTAATTTCTTCTTCCATCGCTTTCTGCCATTCTTGACTTTGTGCTACTTCTTCATAAGTGGAAGGCTCAATATGTATTAATTCATCCACATGAGCAGCATTGGCATACCTCGGATTAGGTTGCCTCGGCCTTGTTGATCTCCGTAATTCTTGCACATGCTCCTCGGCATCCATTTGGCTTGGACGAACCTCTTCGAATGTAGATTGATGTACCCCAGTTTTCCATGGACTCGTTTCCTTAGAGTACGATCCATCTCCTTCTTTAATTGGATCCGATATGTGCTCTTTATGTTCTTCTTTCTCTTCTGGAACTTCTTCTAATCCATGAGATTCTGGAAGCTCTATCTTTTGAGGTGACCACCATGAAGAAGCTTCATCAAATACCACATTTCTTGAAGTATGACACTTCCCAGTATTTAGATCACAACATCTCCATCCTTTTCTTGATTCATCATAACCGACAAAAATGCACCGAATTGCCTTCTTATCAAATTTGCTTCGTAGATGATCTGGTACGAAGATGTAGCATACACATCCAAAAACCTTGAGATGGTTGACGGTTGGCTTGATCTTCCATAATCTTTCATATGGTGAAATATATCCCAACTTTGTTTGTGGGAGTCTGTTAATCACGTATGAAGCCGTCCTCATACATTCGGCCCAAAATTTTCCTCGTACATTCTTACCATGAAGCATACTTCGACAGGTTTCAGCAAGATGACGATTCTTACGTTCTGCCACTCCATTCTGTTGTGGAGTATTAGGGCAAGTTAATTGCCTTCTGATCTTGTGCTTCTTAAGATAGATATTGAACTCGGTTGATAAATATTCTCCTCCATTATCTGTGCGTAAGCATCGAATCTTAGTATTGAGCTCACTTTCTACCTTGTTCTTGAACTCTTTAAACTTCAGAAAAGTCTCCGACTTCTCCTTCATGAAGTAAACCCACACATATCTTGAGAAGTCATCAATGAATGTCACCATATATTTCATACCTCCAAGTGATGTTTGTTTCACTGGGCCGAAAACATCTGAGTGTATGAGCTCTAGTGGTGTCTTGGACTGATGCGCTGACTCCTTGAATGGCAATTGGTGAGCTTTGCCAAATTGACATCCAGCACATATTGTATCTGTTCGGATATCAATTTGAGGAAGCCCATTTACTATGCGTTTTACCATCATCTCCTTTAACTTGTTGTAGCCCACATGCCCAAGACGTTCATGCCAAAGATCAGCCGTCTCATTTTTTCGAGTCTTATCCACATAAGCTGTTTCAGCAGATAATACATAGACCGATTCTATTCTTCTTCCATGCATAACTGGATTGCCAACCACCTTTACTCTCTTGAATACGGACACATCTTCTGGTCCAAAGAGCACATAGTTCCCTTCTGCTGTCAATTGTGGTACTGACAGTAAATTCTTCTTTAGGCCAGGGACAAGATACACCTTCTCGAGTTGGAGCTTATGAGAGTCGCCTTCATTTGGAATTATTGTCTTTCCAATGTGAGAAATAGACAACCTTGATTTGTCGGCTGTTAACACTACTCTCTTTCCTTTGTAATCCTCCATTTCTTGCAGCTTCGTCTCATCATTGGTCATATGATTTGAGCACCCAGAATTAATGATCCAATCATCTTTGTAGTTTATTTTTGACTTTAAGGTTGCTGCAAGAGCTTGATCATCCATGTCAGCTTCAACGGAGAGTCCTGCTTCTGCATCCCATGTTTCCTCATTAATGGTTGCTTCGAATGTGACCTCTTTCTTCTCATCTCTTGTGGCGGCCACATTTCCTTCGAAAGTTCGCCTGTTGGGGAATCTACATTCTCGAGCAAAATGACCCTTCTTGCCACAATTGAAGCATTCACCATTCTTTCTCTTATCATTTTCCCCGTATTGTTGGCGATGATCTCTTCTTCCTTGTTGAGCTCCCCCTGAAGCGTTGCCTTTTGATTTTGGGTGACCCTTCCACCCATATGTCTTACTTTCTTTCATCGCTTCTTGTCTTCGAGATGTTGCTTTCTTTTTATTGGTGAAGAGTGCATCTTCTCCGTCTTTTACGGTTACTTCATTCATGTGCTTGGCTAATGCCTCTTGATTTGCCAATAGATTCTCCAGCTCTATTAATGATGGTTGAGTAGGCCATCCTCTCACAGCGGCTATAAATCCATTATACTCGGATCTTAAGCCGTGGATGATAATTCTTTTCATCCTTGCATCACTCACTTTCTCTTCATGAGCAAGTTGAGATATCTCACGGCAAATTGATTTCACCTTGATGAAATACTGAGAAATAGACAGACTTCCTTGTGAGATACCCGCGAGCTCATTTTCCAAGAGCTGGAGGCGTGCTTCATTCTTATTTGAAAATAATTTTTCAAAAGTTTCCCAAGCTGCCTTTGGTGTTTTCTCGTCACGGATGTGCTCCAATAGATCCTCCTCGATTGTAGTCTTCAATATAAATAAAGCCTTCCCGGCCTTGATGTTCCATTTTCTAAAGGCTTCGGCATTTTCTTTCGGTGGAGGCGTTGTGTCACTGCCAGCAACTATTTCCCATAAATCCTGTCCTTGTAGGTAGGATTCTATGCAAGTCCGCCAATAACCATAGTTGTGGTTATTGAGACTCTTGATTCCACTGCTCGTACTTGCAATATCTGCCATCATGACGTCCAACGTTCAATAAGCTTGGTCCCTGACCGATGAGCTTTCACAGTTCCTAACTGTGCTCCGACAGAATATCCCTTAGAGCCTTGGTGAAAACAAGTCGATGTAAACGTCCAACGTTTACCGATTTCCTCCACTTGAAATGGTCCCGAACGACCCGCTCTGATACCAATTGTTGGAAGCTTCGACGAGCCCAACACACCACTATAGAGGATCTAGACTATACTAGACTCACTACACCAACACTTTGACGTTGGTTAGCCTTTAATTTTATAAATCCTTAGTGCACAATGTACTTAGGCGACAGTGTCGACCATATATCTTTAGGCGGTATAACCGACCATGTATTACTTAGGCGGCAGAGCCGACCATATAATAAGAACAACAAAAGTGCACTAAGAACTTAAACACAAACTAAGGCTTGATCGGGAAACTTAACAAAAACACTTATATTAAATTACAATTACAATATTACTTACAAGCTTTATCTTCTCTACTTTCGCTAACTCACACTCTTCTTCTCTTCTTCACAACTCACTTCTTATTTCACTCTCACAACTTCACACAACACAAATGAAATCTCCTCCCATATTTATACTACTCCATGGAACATTATATAACCTCGATATTTCCATAGATATATAAATATCTAGATATTTCTACAACCTACAAATATCTAGATTTTTCTTTTACATTTCAATTTCTAGATTTTTCCCTCATATTCTAATATCTATATATTTTCTTATACATATTAATATCTAGATATTTTACCCATATACATTTACTAATTCCATATTATTCTAAATTTGCATTGTATTTTAACATATGCATCTAATTATGGTATCGCTTCTTTCTTGCGTATTGTGAAAGGGTTCTTCAAATGATCCTTTGTTTACAGATATATGTTTATAATGGAAGCCTGATGATTATTTGGGACCGTTGATAAATTGAGAACTCAAATATCGTTCAATTTTTAACACAATTTTATATTTATATTTACTTTTCTAGTATTCTGAAGTCAGCAGTTGATAAGCTCATGGCTTCATTAAATCAAATTTAAATCATCAGTTAAAACATTGATTTTTTTGGGTAAGCAAGAGACCTGGTACCGGTACCGGGTGAATTGTGCATTAATTCGCAATCCTCTAGTCACACTCCCTTTTTGAACAATTTGGGATAAGGAATTGAATCCGGGCGGTGTGCTTCATTGGCCAACTCGGTGGCCACTTACGCAAGCCTTGGTTTAAAACATTTAATTTTACAAGACCTTCTTAGAAACAAGGTATGCTAATTTGTATTCCGTATTACAGTTATATGATACATAAAAACTTACAGATTAAAATAAACGAAACTATTTGAATTGCAGTTATGATATAATCTTGTAACTATTTTGTTAATTTGTAATATTCATGTAATGATATTGATGGTGTATACAAGGTGTTCGATAAAAGTCTCGACTGAGATGTTTCTTAGAGCGTTTGAACAATCTTTAATTTCATGCCATACAATTAACTATTACTATTAGTTAGTTTAATTAAAACTTGGAATATGAGTATTGAACTATTCAGTTGGACGACAATAATGATATGTGTACTTCTTAACTCAAGTTTTTTTATGCACAGTTGTTTTCGTAAACTGAAGTGAACTTGAAGAAATTGGATATGCTTCCAGCAAAAATGGTTTTGTTGGTCCCATCTGATAACTTCATTTGGAAATCTCTTCCCGAGTCGAGGTTAGCTTTCCTAACAGAATGGATTCTAGTATTTTACCCATATTTTATATGTCTTATATTTAATACTAGATTTATGAGCCCGTGCGTTGCACGGGAACTCATCCGAAAACATTATCTATTATTTTACGAATGTATATGAAATAACAGTATTATACGGTCATTTGCGTAAGTACTATTGTCGTTTGAATTTGTAAAGTATAAAGAATACTCATCACCAAAATGTTTAAACTATTTTTGCATACAGTTCTTCATAACACAATGAAATAACGGTAATATACGGTCATTTGTGTAAGAGTCTGTGCATTGCACGAGGGACTTATAATCAAACTAAATTGAAATGTAATATGTTGTATCATTTAAAGTTATTAATTTCTATAAACATTTACATTTAGAGCCCGTGCGTTGCACGACAGCTCTAAATCATACCAATATATAGGCTTTAGAGCTCGTCCATCAAATAAAGACAATAACACAAAGATTGACAGCTTTAACTAACTCATGTACATCAAATAACCTTATGCTCATTAAGACATTTTGTTTTAACAACTTGCTATTGATTAATCGTATGATAGAATTAGAATGACGAAACTCGTCGTTTTTGTTAATATTTGTACTAAAAGCTAATGTATTGAGAATATTATTATCGTAAATGCTATTAATAAATACATTTACAATTTAACATCCAATTGTTTATAGTCTCATTTTAACGTCTCATTTATGAGACAGTGCGTTGAACCGAAGCATAAAATCTAAAGAAATAATCAATTATAAGACTCACAATACAGTTTGTTTAGAGCTCGTGCGTTGAACGGGTGATAAAAATAACCGTGTAAAATTTACCGAGCTTATCAACATGTTAGTGTTGTGAGTCGACCCTGCATTAAGTCAATTGTTTGTGTTGTATAAACTGAAATAAAAATTTTAAATTAAAAAAAGAGATTGAATATATTAGTAATAAAAATTACCCCAGGCAATTCTAAACTTTTTTGAGCTGATAAGCAGTTGTGAAAAAAACTTTTTCAAGTCAACTTCAACAAAGTCAAATGGGCACCTGGTCTCACAACCCGTGCCCTCGGAATTCACCTTTAACAAAGTCAAATGGGTAACTAATATGTTTTTATGAAACAAAAACAACACCACTTGTCCATTCCATTGGTGGCTGCAAAAGTGTAAAATAAGAAATAATTTTTTCCTCCTGAGAGCTGTATTATTCAAGTTAGTGGCAAATACATCAATTGCTTCCTAAGAATATACATTGATACAATAGCATCAACAAAGAGTGAAGCATAACATGATTTTAATAAACAAAGGCATCTATAATAATATGTCAAAACTAAAAGAACATACTATTATAAATCAATCCTAACGCATAGCCTAACACACCACATACAATTCGAATTTACCGCAAACGATTTGACTAATAATAACCATTACATTCTTACATCAAATAAATGACAAATAATAACAAAACTAACATAAAAATACGCATAGTAGACATAAACAATAATCGAATAGAAGAGTGTCTACCCTTGATTCTAAGGGATTTGATCAAAAGACAATGAATTAAAGAATTTGCTTAACATTTTCAGATGTTAAATCTTTAAACTACACACAATTTAGACTGACCTTAAGGATATAGATATTTAGATAACTTATTACCACTTCCTAATTTTTTGTAACACATGAATGAGTACCTAAGGACTTCGAAGTTCACATGTTTTGTACTAAATATAATTATTACATGAGTAAGCATTTTATATTTTCGCCAAGAATTGAATTGAAACGCTTCAGGTCCGTCACCAAGCGAAGTACACGTAAATAAACTATGATGCTGCAATAGGAAACATTAAGAAACATTAAAAACACTGTTAACTTAAATGTATAAGTATACTTCTTAGGTCCATGACATGTTGATTTTCAGCCCATTAACATGAAAGCAGGTCACTATGGGTTTCATTTACTTAAAAGTAGATCAAACGGGTTTTTTAAAGCACCATCAGCAGTACTAAGAGAGCTATTACTTGGGGTTAGTTTCTGCAGCAACAATATTAAGTGTACCATTAACAACATATCCAAGTGTTCTTCAGAGCAATTGTAAACAATGAATCCACAACCCATACAATTCTTACGAAACTGCTTTTCTATTATACAATCGCTCTTATAATGAAAATTTCTATAAAATCTTTTGATCAAGCGCATACTTTCTTAAGTGACAAATAGGTGTAAAGAAAATTACTGCTTTAGAATAATGTTCCCTGCCTAATTTACATTAAGAGTATTAAGTGTGCCATTGACAACATATCCAAGTCTTCCTCGGTTTTCATTTGGAGATCTTCTACAATTGGGTTTCTACAATCAGATTTTATTATGGTAGGATGGTATAAAGAAACGAAAAAGGAAAGCAGGAAACAGATATAATGGTCAAGCTTGTGCTACAATGGTAAATTGATTCTTTATTCACAGTAAATGAAATGCAAAGATGCACTAATCGATTATAAAGTTACCGTAATGTAGAAGAACGCTCAACAGTGGCGGAGCCAGGATTACAACTGGTTGGTGTCACAAAATAACATCGAAATGTATTATCGTAAAACGCTCGGGGGGCTCGATTACCCGATGTTTACCCTCTATGGGGAGGCAATGTACTCGTTCATAGGTGGTTTTCTCGCTTAAAAACTATGATTAAGTACAAAACGACTATTCGTAGGCCCTACTTTTCTTGCCGGAAAAGTATCATGATAATATCAAGTAAATTAGATTTATCAAACTGCACAATTAAACATAAAACTTAAAATTAATAACCCTATAAAATTTTAATGGGGATTTACGATTCTATGCGGCCCTGGTTCGCTAATAGATGAAGATTAACGAATCAACTTCGGCAAAGTATAATACTTCATATTATTTGTATGAATATAAATAAACTCCAAGTTTGTAACACACGAACAACAAAAATTTGTATTTGTATTACTCCGTGTCTCCGTATTAAAGTAATACGGAGTAATTGGATTGTGTATAGTAATAAACAATTGTGCTTCGGATTTCCAATCCCATAACCAAATGCAAAACTATATCGTACTATTAAATATATTAACTTCTCTTGAGTGTTGTGTCTTATTAAAGTGGGATGAAGGATGGGGTCAATTTTTGAGAATCCATAAACTTCTACCGACTTAAGTTGTAAACTACTACATATCAAATTCTTTTCGATGATGTCATTTCACCACCCTAAATTACATGTGGCTCCGCCACTGACGCTCAAAATCGATATAAACTTCGATTGACAAACTACAAAATGGCGTTAGAAGTCGATTATCATCTAATCTGTTTAAAACAAAGTAAAAAAATTTATGGAAGGATATTAGTGAACAAAATACACAATATTGACTCTATGATAAGCTACGATACCCTTATTTCAGTACATAACTACAGTTTATGATATCAATACAACTGCTTTTACGAAGGAATAATCAGCATTCCCAAGAACCTAAGCCTCACAATTACCGTGTTTAAGATGATCAATTGGAGAGTGTCTTACTGTGATTCGTTTCTTATGTAACAAAATTGTAGCTTCTTATGGGTTGATCAACCCATAAGAGAAGTTCAGAGACAAGTTAAGGCCTTTAAAAGATCTCTCATAAGACAAGATCGTAATGCAGAAGGCAGAAGGCTCTTTACCCAGAGTGTAAACATCATGTAGACCTTCTGTTATTGCCAAAACCTACCAAGTAAATGCTATAAAGAAAATAAAATAGGTAAAGTTTGTATGCATGTTAAGTTAATACAGAGCAAAAGAACATCTTATGAGGGGAGAATGGCACTTAAGATTTGTGAGGTTAATTCACCCCTTTGTTGTTTGATTATAATTTGGGTCGCCACACGATCATCAACGCAACCGATGAAGTCTGTTATTAAAAATTATGTGTTATATGTAATACAAGTGCAGACAATTGAATTCGAGCATTAAATGTTACGTTACAAAAGTGACTTGCTACGAACTGAAAGTAATGCGCTGGGAAATTCGGCATTGTTAGTTGCTCAAACTTACGATTTCGGCCAAATCTAAGGCCTGTAGGACCTAGGACCTGGTAGTAGCCTTTGCCCTGTGTTTGCGGCCTCACAGTAAAAGCCCTAATGATGCCATCAAAGCACTGTTTGTCACGTTGATTCATACTTGCCAGTATGGCTGTTCCCTGTAAACATTCGGGGTTAATTAGTTATCAGTTTGTAAAGCAAATCAGCCTATATATATTTTGGTTGCACGTGTCATAAAAAGTATTACAGTGGGGCATCAATATACATAACATAGAGTAGTAGGCTGTTGCAGAAGCTGCTGGTGAAGGCGCCGTGGGTGGTCCATTTTCAGTATATTCTGGCCTCTATTAGACTATTTTCTGTCCCATGCCCTAACCTGACAGTAATGGAGGCACTTATGTTGAAGTACGATTTAATACGCTCATCATACCAAAATACTGTGTTGTACTGTCGACGAGTCGGATCACAATCACCCATATCACAGTAGAAGCCCGAGACAACTAAAAAATCGGAAAAAGAAATAACTCAGAAAGTGACAAATATTAAAACCCTTAGTGAGCCAGCAATGTTTAACAGAAAACAATAAAGTATGCACAAAAAAACCTGGAGACTTGACAACCGTATGGCAAACTGTAGAATACCTTCAAGAAGTAGCTCCAGCTAAAAAAAAAGAATAGAAACACAGCAGTTAGACACACACATACACACACACACACACACACACACACACACACACACACACATATATATATATATATATATATATATATATATATATATATATATATATATATATATATATATATATATATATATATATATATATCAACAAAAATAAACAAATAATTCAAAACATACCATTTCTGAGTAAGCCTCCATCCACACGCTGATAACCTAAAACAGACGAAAACCAACCTAACTAACACTACAAGAAAAATGAGCTTTAGTGACGAAGGCTATTGGTCACTAATAACACTAAATTGGTCACTAAATCAAGTTAGTGACCAAAATAAGTTGGTCACTTCTTCTCACTATAGATCCGTCACAAAAAAAATTTAGATACCAAAATACCAAAATTGGTCACTATAGTGACCATTTGTGTTGTCACTAATATCGTATAGTGACCAAAATTTAGTGACCACTTTTTTAATGGTAACTAAATAGCATTATTAGTGACCAAATATTGAGTCGTCACTAAAAGATCGTTACAAATGAGCATTTTTCTTGTAGTGTAAAAAAATAACAGAAACACAGCAGTTATAAACACGTATATCAACAAAAATAAACAAATAAATTCAAAACATACCATTTTTAAGTAAGCCTCCATCCACACGCCGATAACCTAAAATAGACGAAAACCAACCTAAGTGGCAATCACAAGAGCAACAGACGTGTTACTTGTAGATGGCCTGTTCAAATAATTATGGTGCCTCAATGAACGCCTCCTAGCAATTTTTCGCAAAGACAACGAAGACTCGTCACGAACATCGTCGTCATCAGAGAGTAGAGTTTTATCAAACACCAACACATTTTATCACTACCTAACTTTCGCTTTTTTGTAGTTGCTATAAAAACACAAATTACCAATTCCAAAATCAGCCACTAAAAGCAAACAAAACACATGCCTCATGAAAAACCAAAGATCACGTTACCTAAAAACAAAATAGAAGATCAAAGGCAATAAACAACAACAATAATCAGGAATCCAGTGATCAAAACAAGTCGCAAAATTAGAACAACAGCAATAAACAGGAAAAAACTTAAAAGAACTGTCTTCCAGTGATCAAACAATCAAATTTGAGTTCGCATTTTGAATATTAAAAATAAAGAGAATACATAAATATATTAATTACTACCTCAGGCTCCTTGTCTTCAGGGGTCAGGAACAAACTCCTCACCCCAATCTTGAGATTTTCATATCAATATATCAATGTGTATTATAACAATTGAAGTCATTACAACATGTGAAAATAAAAAATAAGTATCTGATGAGAATTACTGAATTACACATAACTCTTACAGTTACATATTTAAGTTATTGCGTGTGTGACAATGTCTTAAGTTGTAACTTCTTGACCACTGGTTCCATAATGACCTTTATACCAGGCATATATCCAAACCTATGTTTATTCCATAAGCATCTTGCCATGTGCATCATATCATATAAAGCCTTTAAGAATAAACGAAATGCCAAAAGTGGTAATATAAATCAACCAAAACATCTTATGTAACAGCAGAATATACGATTTTACTTTATGGGTCTTCATGATCAAGAATAGAATCATTGTCGTCCAAGTCCAAAAATCTTCAAACCGTCTGTATCAATAAAAATCAATGGAATGGGACAGTAATAGAAAAAAGAGAAAATAAAATTTGTATTTTATGAGCATTAAAAAACTCCAAAGATTCACACTATATCACCTTGTCACCATGGCTTAAACTTAACCTTAGTAGATTCTTGGTACTTATTCAAATGGTACAGAAGCTTTTGCAATGAACAAAATACGGTAGTACATATACATTCCCAAAATAATAGGGTTCAATTAAACGGAAATAATTAATCTAGTTTTAAATATTCAGTTCAGCAGTCAATTTAGCTCAAAAACTGAACTAATAAAACATCAAACATTCAATAATACCTTAACGAAATGCAGAAAATGAGCATAAAAAGACTTTATGGCTCAAAGTTGCAACTTCTGATTTAGGGACCTCAAATGAAAAACCTGTTTTAATTTGATGATCCATTTGAAATCTTTTCAAAACAACCTGAAAAGGAAAAAAACAAAACCTTAAGAAGAAAAATAATAAGATACATCCATCACAAAATCGATATATGAATATCAATATTAATAAAAATTAAACAAAAACAAAAACTCATTAATCGATACATAAAACATTGAATACTTACAACAAATTAATCAATAACTGAATATTGAAATCGTTTGAGAATATGGACTAAAGGTCTCATAATCGTTGACGATTAGGTTGTAATATTCGTACCTTTAAACCGATTCATCATCTCCATATGAGATTCAAGAGATTACGTCTTGAGTTTATGAAATTGGAAACCCTAATCAACCGATTGCATCATCAATTTATGAAAGGAAAAAAGAACGTATCTGTCTATGAAATTGGAAGCCATAATTCAAGCGATGGATGAATCTTCAGTTGTGATTGAATTGCATCTGATTACGGTTTGATGGTTTGAAGAGAGAGAGAGAGAGAGAGAGAGAGAGAGAGAGAGACGGTTTGAATGTTTCAGTTGAAGAAGGAGAATGAAAAAGGGTTACAACCCTAAAACAAAAATTTGAATGCTTCTGGACACGCGTCAGTCATACATAAAAATCGAGTAATTTGAAACAACCCAACTCGTATTTAACCCGACAATTTTTTTTTTACATAAATGAACCATTCACACGCCACTTTAAATGGTTACATAATGTCGACCGGTTTATACGAATCGTTTAAACATTCAACAAGTTTAAAGTTACACGATAGGCACGAATGCCCTTAATCAAAAGCATTACAAGTTCGACCTCAAAATGATAGTTTTAAACCAAACGACACACGAGCATGGTTTGGGGCTAAACTACCCAAAACAATAGGCCGTCTTCCAAAAGCTATGCCTACATAATCATCATGGGAATATCTAATACCCGGCAACCCCTTTTCCCTTCTCTATACTTGTACCTAAAAAGTAAACAACGAGAGGGGTAAGTAAAACACTTAGTGAATGCAATAATTATACACATACATATATAATCTACTTACTTGCAATCACTTACATAATTTTCGCACACATACTAGCAATATAATTAGCATACCATCGCAAAGCATAACGCTCAATCTCCGATAACACAAGCTAGTATAACATTAGCATATAACACGAACAATATAATATGCTACGCTACAACACACCAAAACATTGATGTTCACAACATCCATTAATATTCAAGGTTTCAAGGCTAGCCCAACGAATAGTATCGTCAACATCGAACTTAATTCTCATCCGTCCTACTAAATGTGGTATCGTCAACATCGAACTTAAACACACATATGAGGTAACGTCAACATCGAACTTAAACCCTCATCGAATGTCACTAGAATAGTGGTATGGCTTCGTCAACATCGAACTTTAAATCCATACATGAGGTATCGTCAACATCAAACTTTAACCCTCATCAAAACAAACAACATACTCTAGGATATGGTATCGTCAACATCGAACTTAAACCCATACCCCACAAGTAAATAAATCATATACATACATATATAATTATTCCACTCACCTTATCACGTCGGTGATGATTAAACACTTCCGTAAGTTTCAAAGCAAAGTACCTAATACATTAAGTACCCAATCAACATACAAACTAGTTGGATTAACCACCAACACTTAACTGTTGTGCATTTAATGACCCAATTGCATTAAATGACCCATTTACACCAAAACCGCCCATTCAAGGCCAAGACTTATCATAAATCACTAAATGCTAGTGATTAAAGTCCAATAACACCAACTAACACAATTTAGGGTATTTTCATACCCATTTTGCCCAATTAGGTCAACCATTACCCATTTGACTCATTTAAACATCAAGACTCATAATTTGGTCAAACTTGAACCCATTTGCAAGTCTTTCACTAACACATATGTGTGTTAGTGATTTAACAACACATTTAACACTTACAAACACCAAATCCCATGACTAAACCCTAGATTATAAACCTTAGGGTTTCCATACACCAATTTAACCCAAATTCACCCATTTAACCCTAAAATGGGTCTTACAAGCTTTAAATGAACAAACCCTAGCCATAAATCAAATAGAACTCAAAACTCGGAGTTAAGACTTACCAACACTATCACAACGTAGCTAGAGATGTAGGGAACAACTTTAAAACTTGGACTTAGGCAAGATTTTGTCTTCTTCTTCCCCAAAGTGAGCTCTCTCACTCTAAAACTCTACTTTCTCTCTAGTAATTAATTTGGTGTAGGTGAAGGAGTGTTTAATGAGTTAGGATAAGCCTTGTATCAGTTTTTAAGTCTCCAAACCATTAACCAAGTAAAAAGACCAAAACACCCCAAAAGATACCCTTAAAAATGGGTTAAGTTTGGCACTTCAGCGACACAGTCGCGTTTCGCTACGAGTTGTCGCGTCCCGTGACGCCAAAAACGCGATAACACCCACTCAGACGCTATGATCAGGTCAGGAGATGGGACTTTCAGGCAGTCGCGTTTTGGCCCATACCATCATGTATCGCGATGTACTGATCCGCGATACACCACATTTAAACGCGATACAATACCAGTTTCATCCTATTTTCATCGTTTAAACCATTTACAACTTACCATAGTTAAAATTAAACATTCACAAGGTTAAATACACACCTTTGGACCACGTACGAGGAAAACGGGGTGTTACAACTATCCCCCACTTGAATCGGAGCGCGTCCTCGCGATCCAAGCCGCATGACAAGCCGGAAGATACACCAATACAAACTCTTTGGGTTCCCATGTAAAATCGGAACCCTTTCGATGACTCCATTGTACTTTGTAAGTTTTAACTTCTTTGTTTCGCAACATCTTACTTTCTCATCAAGAATGGCAATCGGTTCTTCAACATATTCTAATTTGTTATTTAGAGCAATCTCATCTAACGGCACCCAAGTCGAGTCATCCGCAAGACACTTACAGAGATGGGAAACATGAAATATGTTATGGATTCCCGCAAGCTCTTCAGGTAACTCTAGTCTATAAGCAACCTCACCAACACGAGTCACAACTTTGAAAGGACCAATAAACCGAGGAGCTAACTTTCCTTTCGAAACCGAATAATACCTTTCCATGGCGAAACATTAAGCATCACCATGTCACCTTCTTGCAATTCAATCGGTCGCCTTCATTTATCGGCATAATATTTTTGTCTATCTTGCGCCGCCTTAAGTCAAGCCCGAATCATCTCAATCTTACTATTCGTCTCTAAAACCAAATCGGTACTCCCGATTTCTCTTTGTCCCACTTCACCCCAACAAATAGGAGTTCGAAACCTTTGCCCATAAAGCATCTCATACGGTTGCATTCCGATACTAGCATGATAGCTATTGTTGTACGAGGATTCCACCAAAGGTAAGTGTTCATCCCAACTACCACCGAAATCAATAACACACGCCCGTAACATAATCCTCCAACATTTGATTCGTACGCTCGGTTTGACCGTCCGTTTGAGGATGATACGCCGTGCTCATCTTCAATTGAGTACCCATATCTTCATGAAACTTATTCCAAAACCGAGACGTGAAACGAGTATCTCGATCCGAAACAATAGATATAGGAACCCCATGTCTTGATATCACCTCCTTGATAAACAACTTAGACAAAGTCTCTGACGATATCGTTTCCTGGATAGGAAGAAACAATGCACTTTTCGTCAACCGATTAACTATCACCCAAATCGTATCAATTTGGGTTCTCGCCGTCTTTGGTAGATTTGTAATGAAATCCATGGTAATGTGCTCCCATTTTCATTTCGGGATTTATAACGGTTGTAACATACCATGCGACTTTTGGTGTTCGGCCTTAACTTGTAAACACGTTCGCATTGTTCAACATACTTAACAACATCACGCTTCATTCCAGGCCACCAATACTCTTACTTCAAATCAAGATACATCTTTGTCGCACCCGGATGAATGAAATACTTTGACTTATGTGCTTCATCGAGTAGCACTTGTCGGTAATCTCCCATTCTAGGCACCCACACTCTTCCTTGAAATGACAACAAACCATGCGGGCCTAAGGTAATAGACTCCGTTTGTCCCATGATTCGTTCTTCATGTTTGTTGTTAACAAAAGCTTCAATTTGAATCTCACCGAGCTTCACAAGAAAATCATCATGCGTAACGATCCTACTCGTATTGCCGGATGTTGACTCTTTCGACTCAATGCATCCGCGACCACATTCGCCGTACCCGGATGGTAAAGTATCTCACAATCATAATCCTTTACCACATCCATCCATCTACGTTGACGATAGTTCAAATCTCGTTGGTTAAAGAGATGTTTCAAACTCTTGTGATTCGAATAAATCGTACATTTAACACCATACAAGTAGTGGCACCAAATTTTCAATGCATGAACCACCGCCGCCAATTCAAGATCATGAGTCGGGTATCTCTTTTCATGTTCCTTTAATTGTCAAGAGGCATAAGCGATGACCTTACCTCGTTGCATTAGAACACACCCGATCCCATTTAATGAGGCATCACAATAAACCGTCATATCTTCCACACCTTCCGGTAACACCAAAACCGGAGCTTGACACAACTTCTCTTTCAACAATTGGAAAGCAATCTCTTGCTTATTTTCCCAATTAAATCTCACGTTCTTCCTTGTCAACTTTGTAACGGAGAAGCGATCTTAGAAAAGTCTTGGATAAACCGACGATAATAACTGGTCAATCCGAGAAAACTTCGAATTTCCGTAGGCGTAGTCGGTTGTCCCCAACTCTTCACCGTCTCTATCTTTCCCAGATCTACTTGAATACCTTCTTTATTCACAATATGGCCAAGGAATTGCACTTCCCTTAGCCAAAATTCACACTTGGAGAATTTAGCATACAACTTCTCCCTCCGCAACGTCTTCAACACTTCACACGCAAATGGTGTTCATGTTCCTTCATACTCTTTGAATAGACAAGTATGTCGTCAATGAACACAATTACCGACTTGTCCAACATTGGTTGGCACACTCGGTTCATAAGATCCATGAATGCCGCCGGTGCATTCGTAAGACCAAAAGGCATAACTACAAACTCAAAATGCCCATAACGAGTTCGAAAAGCCGTTTTCTCGATATCTTCCTCACGGACCCGCACTTGGTGATAGCCGGACCGTAAGTCAATCTTAGAAAAATATATCGTGCCTTAGAGTTGGTCAAACAAATCGTCAATCCGAGGCAATGGATAACGATTTTTGATCGTCACTTTGTTCAACTCCCGATAATCAATGCACATCCGCATGCTACCATCTTTCTTCTTCACGAATAAAACCGGAGCACCCCATGGCGAGGCACTCGGTCGAATGAAACCCTTTTCAAGCAACTCTTGGGTTTGGTTTAACAACTCTTGCATTTTCGTTGGCGCTAAACGATAAGGAGTTTTAGAAATGGGAGTAGCCCCCGGAACCAACTCAATGCGGAATTACTTGTCTTTCCGCCGGAACACCCGGTAACTCATCCGGAAAAACGTCTTCGAATTCATTAACCACCAAAATTTCACGAATGGATGGTGGCTCTTCACGAGTATCGACTACATGGGCAAGAAAAACCATGCCACCACTATTAAGAAAACGACGTGCCTGTGCATAAGTGCATAATTGCACAAGTCTTCTTCGTTTCTCGCCATGAATAATTAACTCTCCCCCACTTGGGGCCTTTACATGAATAGACTTTTTGTGGCATGCAATATCGGCTCTATAACGATCGAGCCAATCCATACCCACGATAATATCAAACTCACCCAAAGTCATCGGGATAAGATCGATTTTGAACGTTTCGGTACCAAACACAACATTACAATCTTTACAAACATCAACCCCTAGCACCGTCTTACCATCCGCTATTTCAACTTCTACCGGATGACTTAACTTAGCTAGCGGTCTATTAAGTTTATGCACAAATCTCGGGGACACAAACGACAAATTAGCACCACTATCAAAAAGTATCCTTGTCGGATTAGAGTTAACCATGAAAGTACCTGAGACAACTTCATTGGATTGCTTGGCTTCATCATTGGTCATCAAATAGTTTCGTCCCCTAGCCGTACCAGCAGCCTTCTCTAGCCTTTTAACTTGATCGGTGCTCAAATCGGGACACTCTGACTTTCGGTGTCCTTCTTTATTACAATTAAAACAAGTGAGCTTGTTTGTTGAAGGAGGCTTCGTACAATCTCAAGACAAGTGACCCCGTACCCCACAATTGTAGCAAGTAGGGATAAAATTCCCGAAACCACCCTTCTTCACGCTATTAAAACTTTCGGAACCTTTCTTGTTCTTTTTGTTTGAAAAGTTCGAACGACTTGAACCTTCAAACTTTCTCTTAGAAAAAGAGAAATCACTTCTTTTTGGGATCTCCGGTTCGATACCTCGAGCCAACTCATACAACTCTTCAAAAGACTTAGCCATTCCCCGACTAATCTTACATTTCAACTCATCGCTTAAAATACGATAGAAATCTAGAATCAACATTCGGTCGTCACCAACATACTCCGGACAAAAACGAGTCTTTGACAAGAAGGTAGACTTGAGAGTAACCAAGTCCATCGAACCTTGTCGCAAATCGCGCAAATCGTCCCGGATTGTATTAAGGTCGGCTTGAGTTCGATATTCATCAAGGAACTCCTTTTTAATCTCTTCCCACGACAAGCTCATACATTTTTCTTCACCATACAATTGAATTTTATCATCCCACCACAACTTCGGCTCTTCACGCAACATGCTAGAACCATATCTCGTTTTCTTCTCGGGAGGACATTCCGCGATACGGAAAGCCCCCTCGATGTCGGAAACCCAACATTTACTCTTCAACGGATCTCTCACCCCATTAAACATAGGAGGTTGAGCATCCTTGAAGTTCTTATAATGGAAGTCTAGCCTCCCATGTCCACCATTACCATCACCCCCTTCACCACGAGGATAGATGTTTCTAGCTTCGAATGCCTCTTCGATCGCGGCATTCATTCCTTCATTGATTAACTCGGTTATTTGCTCATTAACCCATTCTTGGAAGACCTTTCTAACATCTTCGAGAAATTTTGTCTTTTGACTTTTAAAGATGGCCTCAACCTTGGCCGTGAATTCGGACTCCTTGCTCGGGCCTCCATTATCGGTATCATGCCCATTTCTCATCTTCATTCTATAAAACGAAACAGGTTAAACAACAGAACGAACGGAAACGACGTATAAACATACCGCACCACCCCATCTTGCTCAACATTCGTCGTACATCGCTTGTTTGACACGATTTGCACCCGTAACAATGGTAGCTAGTCATTACGCGAGCACGTCGTATTAACTCGCTAGTACAACGCCTATCTCACTTGATGATTGCAAACACAATACAAAACAATTAATTACAAGGTTAGTTCACCTAAACCTAGGTACTAACCAAAACCCGGTCCGACTCGTCCTCTACAAGTCCCGCATAAAACGCATACACAATAAAGTCTAAGTCTAGGCACCTATCTCAAGTCGCCTAAATCCCTTAGATCATGCTCTGATACCACTTGAAACAACCCAACCCGTATTTAACCCGACAAATTTTTTTTTTTATAAATAAACCATTCACATGCCACTTTAAATGGTTACATAATGTCGACCGGTTTATACGAATCGTTTAAACATTCAACAAGTTTAAAGTTACACGATAGGCACGAAGGCCCTTAATCAAAAGCATTACAAGTTCGACCTCAAAATGATAGTTTTATACCAAACGACATACGAGCATGGTTTGGGACTAAACTACCCAAAACAATAGGCCATCTTCCAAAAGCTATGCCTACATAATCATCATGGGAATATCTAATCCCCGGCAACCCCTTTTCCCTTCTCCATACTTGTACCTAAAAAGTAAACAACGAGAGCGGTAAGCAAAACGCTTAGTGAAATGTAATAATTATACACATACATATGTAATATACTTACTTGCAATCACTTACATAATTTTCGTATACATACTAGCAATATAATTAGCATACCATCGCAAAGCATAACGCTAAATCTCCGATAACACAAGCTAGTATAACATTAGCATATAACACGAACAACATAATATGCTACGTTACAACACACCAAAACATTGATGTTCACAACATCCATTAATATTCAAGGTTTCAAGGCTAGCCCAACGAATGGTATCGTCAACATCGAACTTAATTCCCATCCGTCCTACGAAATGTGGTATCGTTAACATCGAACTTAAACTCACATATGAGGTATCGTCAACATCGAACTTAAACCCTCATCGAATGTTACTACAATAGTGGTATGGCTTCGTCAACATCGAACTTTAAATCCATACATAAGGTATCGTCAACATCGAACTTTAACCGTCATCAAAACAAACAACATACTATAGGATATGGTATCATCAACATCGAACTTAAACCCGTACCCCACAAGTAAATAAATCATATACATACATATATAATTATTCCACTCACCTTATCACGTCGGTGATGATTAAACACTTCCATAAGCTTCAAAGCAAAGTACCTAATACATTAAGTACCCTATCAACATACAAACTAGTTGGACTAACCACCAACACTTAACTCTTGTGCATTTAATGACCCAATTGCATTAAATGACTCATTCACAACAAAACCGCCCATTCAAGGCCAAGACTTATCATAAATCACTAAATGCTAGTGATTAAAGTCCAATAACACCAACTAACACAATTTAGGGTATTTTCATACCCATCTTGCCCAATTAGGTCAACCATTACCCATTTGACTCATTTAAATATCAAGACTCATAATTTGGTCAAACTTGAACCCATTTGCAAGTCTTTCACTAACACATATGTGTGTTAGTGATTTAACAACACATTTAACACTTACAAACACCAAATCCCATGACTAAACCCTAGATTATAGACCTTAGGGTTTCCATACATCAATTTAACCCAAATTCACCCATTTAACCCTAAAATGGGTCTTACAAGCTTTAAATGAACAAACCCTAGCCATAAATCAAATAGAACTCAAAACTCAGAGTTAAGACTTACCAACACTATCACAACGTAGCTAGAGATGTAGGGAACAACTTTAAACCTTGGACTTAGGCAAGATTTGGTCTTCTTCTTCCCCAAAGTGAGCTCTCTCACTCTAAAACTCTTGTCTCTCTCTCTAGAAATTAATTTGGTGTAGGTGAAGGAGTGTTTAATGAGTTAGGATAAGCCTTGTATCAGTTTTTAAGTCTCCAAACCGTTCACCAAGTAAAAAGACCAAAACACCCCAAAAGATACCCTTAAAAACGGGTTAAATTTGTCACTTCAGTGACACAGACGCGTTTCACGACATCAAAAACGCGATAACACCCACTCAGACGCGACGAACAGATCAGGAGATGGGACTTTCGAGCAGTCACATTTTAGCACATACCATCGCGTATCGCGATGGACTGATCCGCGATACACCACATTTAAACGCGATACAATACCAGTTTCATCCTATTATCATCGTTTAAACCATTTACAACTTACCATAGTTAAAATTAAACATTCACAAGGTTAAATACGCACCTTTGGACCACATACGAGGAAAACGGGGTGTTACATAATTCTAATTCAAAATTATGAGAAAATTAGAAATGCTGTGGAGTAACCAGGAAGCGTCACGTGTCCGAATTAGTGTGGTGATTTATATAGATTATAATTAATGATTAATGGTATTGTGCATCTATCTATAG
Organism: Rutidosis leptorrhynchoides; assembly: GCF_046630445.1. Taxonomy (NCBI): domain Eukaryota; kingdom Viridiplantae; phylum Streptophyta; class Magnoliopsida; order Asterales; family Asteraceae; genus Rutidosis; species Rutidosis leptorrhynchoides. Next base: position 693,630,071 of record NC_092334.1, on the reverse strand, counting down.
TTTATATTAAAATCCTATAATGATGATGTCATTATTAGAATAATTCTTTTATTAAAAAAATCAAAAAGCAAAAGAAAAAAATCTAAACAGGGTGGGTGATGTCATTAATTTAAATAATTTTGAATTAAAATTAAATCTTATTAATTAATTATTATTATTATTAAATCTTATTAATAATTATTTTAATTATTAATTAAATAATTTTGGAATTTATTAATTAATTATTTTAAATTAAGTACTAGAAAGTATAAAAGCTAGGCAGAAGGAAACTAATTCTAAATTTATATTTGACAAATGGCCCGAAAAGGTAACATAAGTTACCCAATTTGACAGTCACGTTACCCCCAATTCACTGAAGCCCGAAAAGGATTCTGATTAAAAAAACATTGAAGAAAAGGTAACCATCGTCAAATTCATTAACGATCGTTTGTCAAATATACATGTTTGGTCCCTTAAGTTTTTTAAAAAATATCCAAAAAACCAAAAACAGCCATTGATTAACTTGATACTTGAAAATTCATTTTAGATGCTTTCAGATCTGTCTTCCTTCATGAAACGTGCTTGAATTTGTTTACACAACACTCGCAAAGCATCATCAATCACATCTAACATCTAATTCGATGCAATTGAAAATTTTACTTTTCAAACCAAACCTTTTGATCTCGAAATTCATGAAGTTGTTGATGTTTTAATTCCTGTTTAAGCTTCAAATAGTTCAAACGAACATCCAGGAACTCGAATCCTCAATCAATTGGATCTAGAACAGCAGGTACCCCTCATTCTATTTGTGCATCTACTTCTATTTCGACCTTCTGTTTTTTTTTCGATTTTGAGATTTAGAGAAAATCTTGGAAATGTGTTTAAATAGAAAGCTTGGTAATCACTTAGTGAACATTTCTCCAAAATTTGAGCCTCTGATTCATTGTATTCATCGAGATCCAGAAATTTTTTAATTTCGAAAAAATTCAACTGAAATCGAATTATTGCTCGATTTTCGTTGTGTTTTTGGAGAATATGAGAATGGAAAGTTGTTTAACGGGTTTAAATGCAACTTTCTGCAAAATTTCATGCATTTTCATGGTGATTTGAGTTGTTTTCCATTGTCGCCGTCGTCCACCACCACACAACCACTGCCGCCGTTCACTACCACACAACCACAGCCGCCTGATGAAGAAGATGAAGATCTCCATCAGGTAATATGAAGATGGTGATGAAGAGGATGAGTGGTGCTATTATTTAAGAAACTTAGGGGATCAAACGTGTATTTTTGACTAACGATTGTTAATGAATTTAACGAAGATTACCTCATTCTAAAATTTTTGAACACGTAATCCTTTTCTTGCGCAAAAATTAAATTGAAATCCTTTTCGAGCTTCAGTGAATTGAGGGTTACCTTGATTGTCAAATTGGGTAACTTATGTTACCTTTTCGGGCCATTTGCCCATTTATATTTTAATTTACACTTTCAAAATAAAATGACAACCAATATTATCTCTTATGATTTGATGTGGATTGTTTAATATGCATTTTAGGTGTTTGATGAAATGTTCATCTGACGAGTTTCTTAGTCGGAGTATGTGGTTCCACGGGTCATTAAACTAAATGAATTTAACATTTCGTTCACTTAATACCTAAAACATATCATTAAAATGTTTCGTTTAAACAAACCCGTAGTTTCATGGGTCATTACACTAGTATCTCTTTTATATCTCGTACGAGTATTTAATATAGAGATTGTGCACATCATTGTTTGTCTTGTATATTTATTATGGTGATCGTGCATATCACTTTACAAAAGCTACTTTTTTTTTATTCTTGTAATATAAATATATTAATATATATATAATATACTAGACCCACAAGTGTGGTGATTTCTTAAATTATTATATGGTATCAGCTTGATTTCCTGGTCGACCTTCTTCTTCTTTTCTTATCACCATGACTACCAGTTCAAGATCTTCTCATACAACCGATAACCCCCTTACTTTATAGACACTGTTCTTCACATGTTAATAATTAAACTTTCTTCCACCAACTATCTACTATGGCATAAACAGATGATACCTCTTCTTTCCTACCAACACCTATCCGGTTACGTTGATGGAACAATACCCCAGTCCTCGCCCACCATTACATCTCGTGACACTACTTCTCCCCAACCCAGCCTATGTGTCATTGGTTCCTGCTGATCAGCGTGCAATAATTCTCATTTATTCCTCCTTGTCTGAAGTAGCTATGGACGAAACCCTTGGTCAATTCTACTTCACATGATGTTTGGACTGCCCTTGCACGCACGTATCACCATGATTCTCCAGAACGTGTTCACACCCTTCGTGATACACTTCGACATCTAAAGAAAGGTTCATCAACTGTTTCTGAATATCCCCTTGCTGATGATGATAAAACCCACTGGTATTTATGCGGTCTTGGTTCATCCTTTAAAACTTTCTCCACCACACAACGATTACTTACTCCACGACCCTTGTTTCGTGCTCTCGTATCTCAAGCTGAGAGTCACGGGTTGTTTTTACAATCGGTAAGTGATAGTGTTGTTGCTCATGTTGCGTTCAACACCGCATCTTCTAATAATTCAACAAATATAACTTCTCGTGGCCGAGGCAAAAGTTATATGCGTGGTTCTTCTTCTCGGGGTATGGGTCGTGGTAATCGTCGTCCAACGCATTGCCAACTCTGTCGAACAGACGGTCATTATGCCAAAAAGTGTCCGGATATACAGACATTTGCTCGTGGTCTTGCTACACTCGATGCCAACCAATATAATACGACTCCTAATTGGTATGTTGATACAGGAGCATCGGCACATATGACATCTAATGCTAATTGATTCCACTACTCCTTAGTCTGGTCATGTATCTCTTTTCTTTGCTAATGGTGAAACTTCTCCAATTTCTCATAAAACCACTATCTCTCCTAATATATCACTTCAAGTTGTTATTGTTGTTCCAAAACTTACAAAAATCTTCTTTCTGTTTGTAAGCTCACACAAGATAATCAACTTAATGCATCCTTTATTCTTTATTCAGAACCGACACACTAAAGAGCCTCTAGCTCAAGGAAGACGTAGGAATGGACTTTACATCTTAGGACAAAGAAAACAAGCCTTTCTTGCTAAGCTTTCTTCTAAATGCCTTTCAACTTCTTTTGATTTATGGCACAATCGCCTGGGACATGTGTCTCATGACATTATTTTTGTTTTGAATAAATTAGAATCTTTATCTGCTCAAACTTTGTTCATCTTGTCAATTATCTAAAAGTAAACGTTAATTTTAAATCGAGTCAACAACAAGCGTCGATTTATTAGCGACTTGACCCTAAATCGAGTCAACACCAAGTGTCGATTTATTGGCGACTTGACTGTCGCTTAGAGCCTAAATTGAACTTCAGACAAGTCTAAAACCCATGAAAATTTGATTATACCATTTTAATGGCGTCTCATATTTTTTTTTCAACCTACTTATTGGTCGGAGGTCCATTCGGAAGCAATCTCTCTATCCATAGAACATTGAGAGGAAGGACTTTCTCTACTTTTGGGGTGTTTCACACTGAGTGGAGAAATGACTTCTCTTTATTCTAGGATAGATGAAGGATTGTCTACATCTTACTTCCCCTAGGAATGTCTACATCTTACTTCCCCAAGGATTGCCTACATCTTACCTCCCCATACCCCACTTCACTTTTGTGGGATTTGGTTTTGTTGTTGTTGTTGTTGTTGTTTAAACGTGCTTCTCATCCAGTAGACTCGATTCATTGTGATTTGTGGGGACCATCTCCTGTTATTTATGTTGATGGTTATCGTTATTATGCTATATTTATTGATGATTAGTCGAGGTTTACATGGTTTTTTTTTAGGTAAGCGAGGAAACCCTTCTATGAACGAGCACATTGGCTTCCCATAGAAGATGGTAAAACCTAGGGTAATCAAGCTCCCCGAGCGCGAGACCTGTACTGGTTGAATGGTGCATTATGCACACTCTCTAGTCACACTCCCTTTTTGAACAATTTGGCATAGCCAAGAATTGAACAGTTTACATGGTTTTACCCTACGAAAACCAAAATCCGACTTTTATGCTATATTTGCTACGTTTATATCTCTAGTTCAAACGCAATTCTCATGTAAAATCAAGATTTTTCAATCTGATGGTGGAACGGAATTTACAAATAATCAGGTCTGCACCCTTTTGTCTACAAATGGCACACACCATCAGATGTATTTTCCTTATACCCGGCTACAAAACGGTTGAGCTGAACGTAAGTATCGCCATATTACTGATACTGTGTTGGCCATCATGTTTAATGCCCATGTTCCGTACACTTATTGGACTCATGCCTTTATCTCTGCTACCTATATCATCACCCGTTTACCCACAAAGTTACTTAATCATAAGTCTCCTTATGAAATGTTGTTTGCCACACCACTAAACTATGGCAACTTTAGGGTTTTTGGATGTTGTGCTTTCCCGTATCTCGGGATTATTTATCTCACAAACTTTCTCCTAGAAGTACTCCGTGTGTTTTTATCGGTTACAGTTCAAAACATAAAGGATATAGATGTCTCGATACATCTACACATCGCATTTACACCACGCGTCACGCTCAATTTGGTGAGGCATCCTTTCCTTTTCAAGATCACACATCCACTACCCCATCTACCATAGTTCTTCTTTCGACTTATTGTGACAATTATCCTTTACTCATCTCATCCACACACACGCCTCAACCTTCCAAACCTGCCACCATCGTTACCTCAGTCACACCAACAGCTTCTTGTGATATATGCCCTGATGATGAACCTACTACCTCTTCCTCACCGGATAATTCACCACCCTCAATACCCTCATTCCCACCACCACTGTTACTACTGCACCACAAACCACTCCTGTTTCCCATCATCCTATGGTAACTCGTTCAAAGGTTGGTACATTTAAACCTCTGTAGATTGCTGATCTCTCCCATGTTGCAACATTAGCCCTTCATCATGCTCTTTTTACTACAACAACACTTAACACTTAAAGGATTCAAATCTACTGCTAAAGATCCCAAGTGGTTTGCTGCCATGAGTGATGAAATGAAGGCACTAACACTAAATGAAATCTGAACTCTTGTTCCTCGTCCACAACGTTACCAACATTGTTGGTTCTAAGTGGATTTTTTGGACTAAGTTTATTGCCGATGGTTCGATTGATAAATTTAAAGCTCGTTTGGTTGCACAAGGGTTTACTCAAGTACCAGGTATCGATTACACGGCCACCTTCAGCAGTTTTTAAGGCATCTGAGATGCGTATTATTATTTCCATTGCGGTTCTGAATAAATGGCCTTTGCATCAACTCGATGTCAAAAATGCCTTCTTAAATGGCAGTTTATCTAATGTTGTTTACATGGAACAACCCCAGGATTTGTGAATTCTCAGTTTCCGAATCATGTTTGTAGCTTAAAGAAGGCTCTATATGGACGTCCTATTATACTATGTGATAATCGCAGTGCCTTATTTTTAAGTCAAAATCTTATATCTCATAAGTGCGCTAAGCATATAGACATTGATTTTCATTTTGTACGCGAGTTGGTTCTTTCAAGCAAACTTCACACGAAATATGTATCCACACACTTGCAAGATATTTTTACCAAAAGTGTTCTACGACCTCTGTTAGAAGATATTCGATCCAAGCTACGTGTTGGCAGTGGCGATACCAGGATTTTTTTTCACCGGGGGCAAAGAAATTTTTAAAACCGTAGCAATTTTTTTGGGCAAAATATGGAGGTTTTGGGACAAAAAAATGAAGGTTTTTAGGAAAATTATGGAGGTTTTGGGGCAAAATTTGAAGGTTTGTGAGCAAAATCTAAAAGTTTTGGGGTAAAATTTGGATATTTATGGGCAAAATTTGAAGGTTTTGGGGCAAAATATTTAAGTTTTGGGGCAAAAAAAAAAAATCCACCAGGGGCAAAGTCGAAAAATCTAAAATTTTTACACTGAAAATTGCAAATCCACTGGGGGTGACTGCCCCCACTTGTCCCTTCATAAAATCGCCCCTGCGTGTTGGTACCTACCCCCTCTTCACTTGTGTGGGGTAACAGAATGGATTCTACCCGTATATTTTATATGTCTTGTATTTAATACAGAGATTGTGCATATCTCATTTTATATCTTGTATTAATATATTTCCCAAGCCTTGAAAACATGTTTCAAAATGAACCCATTTCGGATGGTGACCATGATGTTCAAAACTGTTCCCCTTTCCAAAAATTACCTTTTGCATATAATAAAAGGGAGTTCCCTTCCATTCCTCCTAAACTGTCAACACTTAGTCAACCAAAAATAGATTCTCCTTCAAACTAACAAAAATTTATGTCAAAATTACTTCACCAATAGCTGAGCAAAAGAAAAACCAGTGCATAGATAAAGAGTGTCAAAGCTACTGGGATGTTATTCGTAAAAGAGGGGCTAAATCAAAACATGTTAGCGATAAAGGTACTCTGCCTAAATCCAATTTGAACAAGGTTTCTGTGCAAAACGAGCAAGAGCAGACTGAAAGAGAAAGGAACAAATCACCTATGTTCGACACTCATAGCGAAATCAGAACATTGGAAGCTACGAGTTCGAATACCGTTGATACATATATACATAACATATATACATCTACATATGATATATATATATATATATATATATATATATATATATATATATATATATATATATATATATATATATATTATATTATATTATATTATATTATATATATAATGTATGGTAGATATTCATTTACATCCTTAAATTTAAGTTGAGATCCAACGGCTAAATCCCTGCCCTTGGATCATCTGATGGGCGAGACAATCACATGTAATTAGCAGCCCTTAGATTTAATAATATAATCACATGTGATTACCTGATTACCCTTCCTTTATTTTTGTGTTTTAATATCGTAAATCACATGTGATTCAAGGCTGGTAATCACATGTGATTGTCCCGCCCATCACATGATCCAAGGGCTGAGATTTATCCCTGGGACCTTAACTTAAATTAAAGATTCAAATAAATAAATAAATAATATATATATATATATATATATATATATATATATATATATATATATATATATATATATATATATATATATATATTATGCATGGCCATGCATACATAAGCATACATAAACCTCCTTACATGCATACATACATACATAAACATACATACATATACAAACATACATCCCTACATAAACATGAATACATACATCTACCTACAAAAAAGTAATTTATCTTTAAAAAAAATTACTCCTCTATTCATAAGCATCTCTATGACATCTTTTAATTTGATGGCCAAGTGATTATTTTTCTGACTGGAAAGTCATGTGAAGAGCCTGTGTATATTAGGCAGGCCGTGTACACGGCCAGTGTGAAGAGGCCGTGTGCACGGGCCGTATGAATAGCAAGCCGTGTACACGAGCTGCCACCCTTGTTTTCGAGATCATAACTTCGTTTTCACCGTTTTCGTTCTAACTTCTTCGTTTCTTGTCTGTTTTAAGCGATTCTTGCGCCCACGCATTTGTTATAAAATATCCTACAACATAAGATTAATTAAATAAATTTTTCCAAAATTTATTATAAATGGGGCTAATATCGGGGTTAAAAACGTAATTTTATAGCCGATATCAATATGCCAAGTGGAGGTTGTTGCGCAAGCAAAGAGCCCATCACCCATAACAAGCCAAACATCACTCATACACCTTTATGGTATACATCTCCGAAACCACACGACTAATAACCACCAACCAAGCTCAAATGCAAGGAAGGCCGTCACTAGCTAAAATGGTTCCAAGAGGCACCGAACGATGCGGGAACATTTATTCTATCACACATACACATAACTACATGTCTACATACACACATACTGATACATACATACACCTACTTACACATACATAGACATCCATCCACACATAAATATCATATGAAAACTTTGCTCCTCAAAAAATAAAAAATATATATCCTAATCCTAATATATTGATGTCAAAGCTAAGGGATACGAAATAGTTATTAATTTTAGCAGGAAATACTACTAAATACGATACAATTTTACACAAGATATTTATTTATTTAGAGAATGGATATACTTAAACCTTGCTACAACACTTATAGGCAGTGTACCTAATCGTACAGTAGTGTAGTTTTTAGTAAGTCTGGTTCGTTCCACAGGGAAATCTTTAAACAAAGCTTAACGCTATATTAGTTTACTTTTATAAAAATACAAATATATATATATAAGTAATATTATTATTATAAAGGGGGGTTTTTACCGTTTAATGACCGGTTTGTCGATTTTAAAACTTTAGTCGCAGTTAAAACCTAATGTAAAATATTAAATAAATAAAAGACTTAATTTAAAGCGTAAAATAAATAACGATAATGAAATTGCAATAAAAGTGCGATAAAATAAAATTGCGATAATTAAAAAGTACGATAATTAAAAGTGCGATTAAATAACAATAAATAAAAGTGCGATAATTAGAAGTGCAATTAAATATAAAATAAAGGAAATTAAATATGAAATAAAAGAATTATGCTTATTTAAACTTCCGTAATCATGATGTTTGACGTGTTGATTTTAGTTTTATGCCCATGGGTTAATTGTCCTTTGTCCTGGATTATTTAATATGTCCGTCTGGTTTTTGTCCATAACAGTCCATCAGTCATAAATATAAAATGCGAGTGCCCTCGTCAAATTATCCTTATACCCGAAGTTAAATATTCCAACTAATTGGGGATTTAAACTGTAACAAGATTTTAATACTTTGTTTAATAATTACACCAGGATGTCGACTGAGTGTAACCCAAGGTTTTAATATTTTGTTATCAATTATACCAAGTGTCCTTTGTACATAATTTCACCCCTGTTTTAATTATTCTAGTGGCTATTAATCCATTCCCGTGTCCGGTTAAATGAACGATTATTCGTACATATAAATACCCCGCCCATCGTGTCCGATCGAGTGTATATGGTAATTTATAGGGACGCCCAATTGTAAATCTTTATATTAACATTAACAAACTATCATTTAGTTAAACAAATATAAAGCCCATTAATAGCTCATAGTCTAATTTCCACAAGTGTCGTTCTTTTGTCCAAACCCCAATTATGGTACAAAGTCCAATTACCCAATTTTAGTAATTAGCCCAACATCATGATTACTTTGTTTTAAATAAGCATAATAATAACTTAGCTACGAGACATTAATGTAAAAAGGTTGAACATAACTTACAATGATTAAAAATAGCGTAGCGTTACACGGACAGAATTTCGACTTACACCCTTACAACATTCGCTAACATACCCTTATTATTAGAATTATAATTAAAATTAAAATTAAAATATAAATTATAAATATATATTTTACGTATATATGAGAGAAGAAGAAAAAGATGGATGAAAATGATCAGAATTCGGTTGGCTTTATTGGCAGTTTTTCATTTTGGGGCTCCGCGACTCGCGGCCTTTTTGGCCTTAAAATCCGCGAGTCGCGGAGTTTGTTTTTACAGCTCACCCTTTTGGAGTCTTTCTCTGCCGACGGTTTTTATTTATAAATATAATATATATATAATTAATATAATTAATTATATATTATATTATATTTATATACATAGTTAACTTGTAATTTTTAGTCCGTTGCGTCGAGCGTTGAGAGTTGACTCTAGTCCCGGTTCCGGATTTTCGAACGTCCTTGCGTACAATTTTATATTTTGTACTTTGCGTTTTGAATCTTGTACTCTTGTAATTTCGAGACGTTTCTTATCAATAATTGGAACCTCTTTGATTGTCTTTTGTTCTTTTGAGCTTTTTGGTCGTTTGCGTCTTCAATTCGTCGAATCTGTCTTTTGTCTTCACCTTTTATTATTTAAACGAATATCACTTGTAAATAAAACAATTGAAACTAAAAGCTTGTCTTTCTTGAGGAATAATGCTATGAAATATATGTTCGTTTTTAGCATTATCAAATATTCCCACACTTGAGCGTTGCTTGTCCTCAAGCAATATCGTCTTGAAATACTAGAATCACTTCTTTATTCTTCACACTTTGTACATCAGTGATTTCTATACGGTGGTATGAACAATGGTAGTAACGATATGGTTTACAGTCCCATATGACTATAAAAATTTAGATCCATTAAGGAAATTGGATCTTTATGAAAACATTTGATCTTTTGAAAATCTAGTTTTTACCCTAGATAAGTTTTCCGGAATAACCCTTTACCGGTGTTTGCAAAATATTTTTGTGGGTTTGGTGGGTTTCAGAATTGAAAATTTTAGCTCAAAACTTGCTGTTTTGTGTCACCCACTTGCTAACCTTGTATTTGGAAAGCAACACGTCCAGTTTACTTGTCCCGTATATTACCTTTCGATAAACTACCGTCCGGTTGTAAAGGAAAGCGTTGAACAAGCAACTGTTAAGGCAATGTCCCCTGACATGCTTTTAATTATGGTCTATAACGTGTCGGACGCAATTACTATCCTTGGTAGGAGCAATAGTAAAGCTCACCCTTATAATTTTTCGGTATGGCACAAGGTCCTGTCTTTGACCACTATGCAACCACCGTTCTTACGGTTGACACCCGATTTAGTTCAGGTGACCTAATGAATTCCAGGTGAATTCCTAGGTTTTTACGTTCAATGGTAATGAACGCATTGAAAATAGGGTTTTCAGAAAATAAATCGGTTTGTAATTTTGATCAAAATATTTTCTCGTTCAAGCTCGAGTTTAGATATCATTGAATTCCATGAGTTTGTAATTCTCAATCTTTAAAGTCAATCTCAAGGATTGAGTAATATCAGTCTTAAAAGCTGATTTTTAATCTTTAAAAGGAGATTATCCTTTCTGGGGGTCTGATTCATTAGTCTTATCCAGCTAATTTGCATGGTGCCCCCCCATTGTACGAGATAAATCTTTCTCATGGTTAGGATAAATCTGACCACTTGGCGACCCTGTTTAATGCTGAGGTCCGTGGATTTCCTGCTGATTTTAGTGATGACTTTTCTAGATTTTTCGTCAACCTACAGCTGGTCTGGACGACAACTTCATGACCTAAATCAAGAAGCGCGTTTCTTTTTCGGAAGACTTTACTTCCTTTTAATGATGGAATTGATTCATCGTGTAGATCCATCTCTTCTTTTCTTTCATTGGGTAAAACAGTTTAGTTTAGTCCAAAGCAGAAGTATTTTCAGTTATTTGTTACAGATATATGTGACATATGTTTAAGATAACTTGGTAAATTTTCCCACACTTGGCTTTTATTTTCCTTTTTATCGTCCTATATTCCATTTTAAATGAATTTTAACATTTTGGTTTGTTTCTCAATTTATGTCCTTTTTGAGGTAACAATAATTTCGGTGTTAAAACCTAGTTTTATCGTTCATAAATATGTATAAACATGATTTTTAGTTCATTTAATTGAAAATTTTGAAAAATTTTACTAGAATTGGGTAGTCAGTATATAAGACCAGGGCTGTTCTTTATTATCAGAGAGCACTAGATTCTAATACAACTACTGCTTTACTAGTATTTTTAATGGTAACCAAGTGTATAAAGTAAAAATTTTTAAAATCCGAAAGAATTTAACCCCTCCCCACACTTAAGATCTTGCAATGCCCTCATTTGCAAGAAATCAATAACAATTTAAATTATTGAGGGTGATTAGTGTGAAAATGATTAAATTTTTACCAAAGTTTCTAAATATATTGGCGTTTGTTTGCTGAATGATAAATGGTGCACATCATTTGTTCATTCCGTCTTGTTGTTATTTCACATATATTTTGCATCTTGTCGTCAAAATTAGTTGCTTTTGCTGAACTTAATGCCAGTCTTTGAAAATGCGTTGTTTTACCCTGTTGTGTACATAAGATAAACTGCAAACATATATACATATTTTTGAAGTTTGGTATATTACCCCACATTCAAAAATTATTAAAATCTAAGAATAAAAGTTAGATAATTATAAAAATGATTACAATATTAACAAAAGCATTAAACGTATCTATAATTACAAATTACAAAAAAAAAAAAAAAAAATAAGTATACTAGGGATGATACTGGTACCAATAGGGATTCCAGGCATTACCATAGGTGCTATAGAATGCTTCGGCAGGGTCATACATAGGATACGGTGGCTGCATCTCTATAGAACAGGGAGGGAAGATGGGTTTCGGTGTAGGAATATAGTTTCTACCTATATGTTGGCAATGAGCTATGATTTGGTTCTGATGAACTTGCCAATCTTCAAATGCTCTCTGTCTAGCATTTTCGTATTCCTGAGAAGCTATAAACCTTTGTATTTCTTGCATCTCATTCCCCCCTCCTACATTACCTTGCTGTTGGTTTCTCTCCACCTGTGGATGTCTACCATGGTATCGTACTGCGGCTTTATTTCGCCTCTTCAAAACTTTCGCACCATGGTATACATTTAAACCTATAGTATCGCGGGGTTCTGGTTCTTCTACTAATAATCCCCCCCGACTTATATCCACACCGAGATATTCACCAATCAAAGTAATAAAAATACCACCTCCTATTATGCTATGCGGTCGCATCCCCCGAACCATAGCTGATAAATAATAACCCACACAATACGGTATACTTACAGCGCTTTGTGGGTCTCGAATACACATATGGTAAAACAAATCCTGTTCATTTACTTTTTCCTTGTTCTTACCCCTTTGTGTAATCGAATTAGCTAAAAACCTATGTATCACTCTTAATTCGGCTCTATCTATATCCAAATAAGAGTAATTTCCCCCTTTGAAACGGTGATGGCTTGTCGTTTGACTCCACACACCGTGTGTATCAAAATTTTCATCTATCTTTCTACCGTTTAGTATCAATCCTCTACAATCGGCAGACGCTAACTCCTCAGGCGTATATATACGTAAAGCCTGAGCCATGTCCAGTAAAGACATGTGGCGCATCGAACCGCCTAACAAAAATCTAATAAAAGAACGATCGGTTAAACTAGCTACCCGATCATTCAACTCTATACTACATAACAATTCTTCACACCATACTTTATATACAGGTCTACGCATGGTGAATAAACGTACCCAGTCATTAAAAGAAGAATTACCATACCTCTGTACAAGTAATTCCCTAATTGGCCCGGCCAATTCTACAGCTTCTAAGGGTCCCCATTCTATGACCCTCGGTACCTCAACAACCTTAGAATGAAGAGTATGCAAACCCCTTTGATATTTTGGATAATCTATCCAAAGTCTGTCAAATCTCAGGTTCGGGTGCAACTCTTCCAAGTGCATATCGGAAAAGGTCATGACTGGATGAGGTATATCCTGCTTGTAGTAGTTATCCACCTCCTGTTGTTCCAAATTCTCAGCAGGAGCATTGCGGGCTTGGGATGAAGATTCACCCCTTTCATTCTGCAAAACACATCAAACACAATTTTTGTGCATCCAAATATGCATTAGTGTCAGCAAAATCATCAATCAAAATAATTACAATGACATTATCAATTTATATCAAACTTAAGCTCATTTTCACATTTTTATCAAATCTACACTTTTTCAAATAAGCATATACGAAAATGTTCGCCAAGTTCATAAACATTCAACTCAAATAACATGTCAAAATAATCATTACTAGCAATTAAACAAGTCTCAAATGGCATTATCTTTCAAAAATCAAGTTCATGAATTTTAGACTTGAAAAAGTCCACTTTAATTCTCAAAATCATGTTTAGGCTCAAAGTTTGGATCATTTAACTACCTAAACATGTTACACTACTTAATTTAGCAACAATTCATGACAAAAATCGGCCATAACCTGTTTATATCAAAAAGCCCCAAATTTGCTCAAGAACACAAACCCTAGATTATTCAAAATTTGAAGTTTAAGGCTTCTAATCATGTTAAACAGCATCAATCTAGGTTATACAAGCATAATACATAAACAATTTAAGCATAATTACACTAAAAAGCATCAAAATCAAATTGGGGAAAAAATTGCTCAAGAACACCAAATTTCGGATTAAATGGTGTTTAGGTGTAGAAATTTACCGTTTTTCTTGAGTAATTCTTAGATAGCATCCTTCTCAACATGATTTTAGTAAAAAAAATTGGTGATTAACCGTTAAAAATTGGGATTTTTGGGGTGTTTTTGGGTGTATTTTCGGAGTGTTTTTCGCAGTATTTTTGAGTTGTGGTGTGTGAAACTGAGCTGTTGCAGCTCTTTATTTTTTTTTCTGTAATCCGACTCCTCCGCGACTCGCGGCGAATTGCACTTCAAACTCCGCGACTCGCGGAGTTTGTTTTTTTTTTTTTTTTTTATAATCATTAACTTTTGAAACAATTAAGTACTTAATTTTAAAATTTTGTTTCCCTTGTTATTTAGGACGAGGTCGTTTCGGATCGATGTCCTAGTCCGTCCCTCGACAAAATTTTAAAATTTGTCTTTTTGTAGCGATTGTTTTAAAAGCTAAGATTTTTGGGGTTTTTTTTAATGTTTTTGGCATACTTTAATTCAATAAGATTAAAAATAATGATAATAAAAGTTCTCGTCCCTCCCTCGGGTAAAGCAATTTCGGTTCAAAGACCTAGTCTTCAACTTACGACGAATTTTAAAAATCATATTTTTAACTTAATGAGATAAAGTAAATTTTTGTTTTTAAATTCACACAACTTAAATATGAAATTCAAAATTAATATTAAAAATTCACACCAAACTTAAAATTTGAAATGCATAAAATTAAAAATTCATATTTTAAAAATTAAAAGTTCACACCAATCTTAATTTAAAAATTCATATTATAAATTCATACCAAACTTATATTAATTTTTCAAATATTTACAATTTTAAATATATTGTTTTTACAAAGTTTACAATATTAATTTAAGATTTAAATATTAATTTTAAAAACATGGTAAAAATAAAATTTAAAATCTTTTTGGCTTTTTATCCCACTTTAATCAATCAAATATTATCAAAAATATGCGCCCCTCTTTTCGGTAAAGTAATTTCGGTTCCAAGACCTAATTTAACTCATGACGAATTTTTGAAATATTTTGGGTTGATTGATTAAAGATATTTATACCTTAAGAATAAACGTTAAATTTCCCAGTGATGTAATAAATTTTTGAATGATATCAATAATTTCGGTCGCCAAACCTAATTTTATTCAATACCAATTTAATACTTTTTAGCTAACAAATTAGCTTTTATTATCAAAAGGTTAAAAATAAAAATAAAAATAAAAACTGTACAGACATACCTGTGAAATAGATTTCTTAGTTATATGATCTATCCCATTCATAAGATAGTCGGTTTAATTGGTTTTCCATGGCTACATAGGCGTAACCTCGAGCATTCAGTGTCTTTTCTTCTAAACATATGAGCGGTCCGTCTCTGCATAAAGTAACAAATTCGGTATTTGAATAGGTTTGATTATTTGAACATTTACCTCTATGTGACCATTTTCCGCATTTGTGACATCTTTCTAGGTGTCGTGCTCTTCTTTTCGTTGCGGATTTTGATTTTCCTTTACCAAATTGTAACTTATTATCTTGGCATCTAGATTCTTTTCTAACTCCGTCCATTCTTTCTCTGATTACTGATACTAATTCACTCGGTAGTATGTCATTATTACGTTTAGTGATCAAAGCGTGTAGCATTAGACCATGGTTTAGTTCACAGGCAGTCTTCATTTTGTAAAAACCTAAAAAAAATAAAAATTCAGAATGGGGGGAGAAGACTAGTTCTTTAGGGTCTGCTAGGGAAAGACCATTCGGGTTCCATTTTCGAGAACTACACGAAAACAGACAATCTAACTCTAACAGAAATACATATTATCCTTTAAAGACTTGATTCTCCCCACACTTAGTTAGCTGTGGTGTCGAAATTGTGATTAACTTCGTTGTCGACTTCCATCGGACCATGTATGTAATGTTTAACTCTGTGACCATTAACTTTAAATTCAATCCCATTTGAATTTATTAATTCTATCGTTCCGTATGGGAAAACTCTTTTGACTATGAATGGTCCAGACCATCTTGATTTCAATTTTCCAGGAAATAGCTTGAATCGTGAATTGAAAAGAAGAACTCTGTCTCCTTCTTTAAATTCTTTTGAACTTCTGATTCTTTTATCATGCCATTTCTTCGTTCTTTCTTTATAGATTAACGAATTTTCGTATGCTTCATGTCTTAATTCTTCTAATTCGTTTAGTTGACTTAATCGTAGACGTCCGGCTTCATGTAAATCAAGATTACATGTCTTCAAAGCCCAAAATGCTTTGTGTTCAATTTCTACTGGAAGATGACATGCTTTTCCATAAACAAGTCTAAAAGGTGTGGTTCCAATTGGAGTTTTGTAGGCTGTTCTAAAAGCCCAGAGTGCATCCTCCAATTTAATGGACCATTCCTTCGGATTTGATCCTACGGTTTTCTCTAGAATACGTTTTAAAGCTCGGTTGGTATTTTCAACTTGTCCACTTGTTTGTGGATGATATGCGGTGGAGATTTTATGAGTTACTCCATATCTTTTAAGAACTTTCTCAAGTTGATTATTACAGAAATGAGTACCCCGATCACTTATTAAAGCTTTCGGTGTTCCAAACCTTGTAAAAAGACGTTTTAAAAAGTTGACTACAACTCGTGCATCGTTAGTTGGGAGAGCTTGTGCTTCCGCCCATTTAGATACATAATCAATGGCTACGAGTATATATAGATTATTATGAGATTTTGGAAATGGACCCATAAAGTCAATACCCCAAATGTCAAATACTTCACATACTTGGATGACATTTTGTGGCATTTCATCACGTTGATTTATTTTTCCGGCCCTTTGACATGCATCACAGGATTTGCAAAGAAGGTGTGCGTCTTTGTAAATTGTTGGCCAATAGAATCCAGCATCATAAACTTTTCTTGCTGTTAGTTGAGGCCCATAATGCCCTCCTGTTGGTCCTGTGTGACAATGGTTTAATATTTTACTAGCTTCATCTCCAAATACACATAGGCGTATTATTCCATCGGGACAACTTTTAAACAGATGTGGATCTTCCCAAAAATAGTGTTTTATATCACTGAAGAATTTCTTTCGTCTTTGGTACGATAATCCTTTTTCAAGGAATCCACAAACTAAGTAGTTTGCATAGTCTGCAAACCATGGTATTTCTTTATAATCTATCTTCAATAGATATTCATCAGGAAAGTTATCTTGTATGGCCGATTCATTTAGAACTTCTAACTCAGGATTTTCAAGACGAGAAAGATGATCAGCGGCGAGATTTTCTGCTCCTCTTTTATCTCGGATTTCAATATCAAACTCTTGTAAGAGTAAGATCCAACGGATTAATCTTGGTTTAGCATCTTGTTTTGAAAATAGGTATCTAAGAGCAGAATGGTCGGTATAGACCACCGTTTTTGCTAGAACGAGATATGATCGAAATTTGTCAAAAGCAAAGACAATAGCAAGGAGTTCTTTTTCAGTAGTTGTATAGTTCGTTTGTGCTCCTTGTAACGTCTTACTAGCATAATATATAGGTTGAAATCGTTTTTCAATCCTTTGTCCTAAAACGGCTCCCATTGCAAAATCACTTGCATCGCACATTAGTTCAAATGGTAGATTCCAATTTGGTGTTATCATGATCGGCGCATTAGTGAGTTTCTCTTTAAGAATATTAAAAGATTTGATACACTCATCTGAAAAGATGAATGGCGCATCCTTTTCTAGGAGTTTATTCATAGGAGTGGCAATTTTAGAAAAATCTTTTATGAAACGTCGGTAAAAACCGGCATGCCCTAGAAAACTCCTAACTCCTCTAACATTGGTGGGATGTGGAAGTTTAGCAATTACATCTACTTTAGCTCTATCCACTTCAATTCCTTCTTTTGAAATTTTATGTCCAAGAACGATGCCTTCTTTAACCATGAAATGGCATTTCTCCCAATTAAGTACTAGATTTGATTGTTCGCATCTAATTAGCATTCGTTCCAGATTAATTAGACATGATTTAAATGTATCACCGAAGACTGAAAAGTCATCCATGAATACTTCCATGCATTCTTCTATCATGTCGTGAAAAATCGCCATCATACACCTTTGAAAGGTTGCAGGGGCGTTGCAAAGTCCAAATGGCATGAGTTTGTAAGCAAAAGTACCATAAGGGCACGTGAATGTGGTTTTCTCTTGATCTTCGGGTGCTATTGGAATTTGAAAATATCCGGAAAATCCATCTAGAAAACAATAGTAACTATTTCCGGCTAATCTTTCCAACATTTGATCTATGAAAGGTAAGGGAAAGTGATCTTTTCTGGTGGCGTCATTTAATTTTCTATAATCAATACATACACGCCATCCTGTTATAGTCCTAGTAGGAATAAGCTCATTTGTTTCATTTGTAATGACAGTCATGCCACCCTTCTTAGGTACGCATTGAACTGGGCTTACCCATGGACTATCAGAAATTGGATATATCAAACCTGCATCTAGCAGTTTAATAATCTCCTTCTTAACTACATCTTGCATATTAGGATTTAGTCTTCGTTGGCGTTGCACATACGTTTTATGACCTTCGTCCATAAGGATTTTATGTGTGCAATACGAAGGACTTATTCCTTTAATATCATGAATCTTCCATGCAATGGCTGGTTTATGAGCTTTCAACACAGAAATGAGTTGTGATTTCTCATTTTCAGTAAGAGAAGACGATATTATTACAGGTAATTCAGATTCACCATGTAAATAAGCGTATTCCAAATGGTTTGGAAGTGGCTTTAACTCTAATTTCGGAGGTTCTTCTATCGATGATTTGTATCGATATCTGTCTTCTTCTTTTAGCATTTGAATTTCTTCTGTTGTTGGTTCATATCCATTAGCTATAAGTGTAGCTAACATTTCAGCTTCATCAATTGGTTCATTACCTTCTCCTAAAGAACATTCTCCTGTTCCTTGTAATTCTGGAAATTATTCTAATAATTCTGCATGTGCATCTATAGTTTGAATATAATAACATGTATCATCTGCAGATTGTGGTTGTTGCATTGCTCTATCAACTGAAAAGGTAACACTCTCATCCTCTATACTTAGGGTCAGTTTCTTACCGAACACGTCTATCATTGCTTTAGCCGTGTTTAAGAATGGTCTTCCTAATATGAGAGGAACTTGAGAATCTTCTTCCATGTCCAAAACAACAAAATCTACTGGAAATACTAAAGTACCAACTTTAACTAGCATGTTCTCCATTATCCCGCTAGGATATTTTATTGATCTATCGGCTAGTTGTATGCTTATTCTTGTTGATTTCAATTCTCCAAGGTCTAGTTTAGTGTATAGTGAATACGGCATTAGATTTATACTAGCACCTAAGTCTGCCAATGCTTCTATTGAACTAAGACTACCCAGAAAACATGGAATTGTGAAACTTCCTGGATCAGATATTTTTTCTGGTATCTTATTCAACAGCACTGCTGAACAATTAGCATTCATCGTAACAGCCGAGAGTTCTTCCATTTTCTTTCTATTTGAGATTAGATCTTTCAAGAATTTAGCATATCTAGGCATTCCTGAAATCACATCAATGAAAGGAAGATTTACATTTATCTGTTTAAACATATCCAAGAATTTGGATTGCTCGGCTTCAAGTTTCTCTTTCTTCATTTTGCTCGGGTAAGGAAGTGGTGGTTGGTATGGTTTAACATAAGGTTTATCCTTAACTGTGTTATCTTCATTAACCTTTTCAACTACCGGTTCTTTTTCCTTATCTTGATCAGGTTGTGGTTCTTGTGGAGTAGGAATGGTTTCATCAGAAGTTACAGGTATTTCAGGTGGTTTAAGTGTTGTGCCACTTCTTGTGGTAATGGCTTTAGCTGTTTCACTCCGGGGGTTAGCATTTGTATCACTAGGTAGACTTCCCGGTTTTCTTTCACCTATTAACCTTGCTAGGTTACTCAATTCTTGTTCCAGATTTTGAATAGAAGCTTGTTGATTTCTAAATGCTTGAGCATTTTGTTCATTGGTTTGTTTTTGAGATGTGAAAAACTGCGTTTGAGTTTCAACTAGCTTCGTCATCATATCTTCTAAATTCGGCTTTTTATCATCGGTTTGTTGTGGTGGTTTGTTTTGAAAATTAGGTCTTTGCTGGTTGTAAGTATTATTGGATATTTGTTGATTGCTAGGACCTTGTTGGTTGTTGTATGGAATATTTCGGTTATAATTCTGGTTTTGATTGTAAATCGGTCTTGGCGGTTGATAATTATTCTGATAATTATTTCCAGGCCTTTGGTTTATGTATGAAATATTCTCTCTTTGTTCCATTGTTAATTCAATACTGAGACAATCTTTTGTCAAATGTGGTCCTCCACACTGCTCACAACTAATTCGTATTGAGTGAATATCTTTAGTCATCTTTTCCATTCGTCTCTCCACAGCATCTATCTTTGCGGAAATGGAATCTAAGTCATGGCTAGAATCGGCTCTAGCTGCTTTAGATGATCTAACGATGTCTTTTTCTTGGTGCCACTCATGTGAGTGGGAAGCAGTATTATCAATAATTTTGTAAGCATCAGTTTCGGTTTTCTTCATAATAGAACCACCAGCTGCTATATCTATGTCTTTCCTTGTAGTGATGTCGCATCCTTGGTAGAATATTTGTACTATTTGACAGGTGTCTAAACCATGTTGCGGACATCCTCTTAACAACTTTCCATATCTAGTCCACGCCTCATATAGAGTTTCATTTGGCTTCTGTGTGAACGTAACAATTTCTGCTTGAAGTCTTACGGCTTTAGATGCAGGAAAGAATTGTTTAAGAAATTTGTCAACTAAAACGTCCCATGTATCAATCGCCCCTTCAGGTAATGATTCCAACCAATCTTTGGCTTCTCCCTTTAAAGTCCAGGGAAATAACATGAGATATATCTGTTTATCCTCAACTTCTCGGATTTTAAATAGTGTGCAGATCCTATTAAAGGTACGTAGATGTTCATTTGGATCTTCCTTCGGCGCACCACTAAATTGGCATTGATTAGTCACCATATGTAGAATTTGTCCTTTGATTTCATAATCTGGCGCATTAATGTCTGGATGAGTAATTGCGTGACCTTGGCCAGTGCGTTTAGCTCTCATTCGGTCTTCCATACTTAAAGGTTCCAGATTCTCCATAATTGAATTTGTTGAATCGGTATCACTAGATGATTCTGATTTAATGGTTCGTTCCTCAACAATCTCTGTTTGAATTATTGGTGGCTCCGGAGGAAAGTTTAATGGTTCAGGATCTACGAACCGTTCCTGAATATTTTCCGGATTCTCAATTGTGAGGTCGGGTTCAAAAAATGGATTATCGAAAATTTGAACTGAAGTACTTGGTCGACTGGATGACGATTCTAAAGAAAAATCAACGGCGGTTATATTTGCTAAATGTCTTGATCTAGTTACAGGTGGTGAACGTACAAAAGGTGATGAACGTCTTGCTCGGTGCATTCACTGAATATCCTATTAGTTTTAAAAAGGAAAGAAAAATTATAATAAGTTATCCAACCAATAGACTTTTCTGATTTTGTCCACGTTTTGAATAGCCAAAAGATGCAGCAGAGGGGCAGGATTCGTTTGGTCTCAATATAATTGAGGACTGTTTGGCTCCAATAACCCGGTCCACGTACAAATCCAACTATTACTACGAACCAGAAAATTTTGATGTCTATCAATTTAACCACTCAAAATAAATTTTCGTAATTTTAAGAAATTTAGATAAGAAGTAGAATAAAAATCTATGTCCTAAAACTAGAATAGCGAGAAATAAGAAAGAAAAAGAGTTCGTCGGAAAAAAAAAATTGAAAAAGAAAAATGGTTGAAAAAAATAAAAGGTGACGGAAAAATAAAAGAAACTTATAAAAAATTAAAAATACTTGACTAACCTAACCTTATTACTACAACTAACTTAAAATTATAATCGCAAATTGATATTACTAATTGGAATGATAATTGATACATAGTAAAAAGTGTCTAAAAATATTAAAGCTTACAGGAAAAACTAAATCTCAAATGGAAATAACTTAAAAAGAAACTAAAACTTAAAAAGGCGTCGCAAAATTCTAGAGTACCTAAATCTTAGTCTAAAGAAAAAGCACTTAAGGAATTCTACGGCAAAGCCTAAAAATCTAGGAGTAAAAATGACTATGGCAAAAACTAAGTTTAAAATTAAATATGAGCGAAAAATACAAATATTACGCTACAACGATTAAAAAGGGACAAAATATAAAAATATACAAAAAGTTGTAAGTATCGCCATATTACTGATACTGTGTTGGCCATCATGTTTAATGCCCATGTTCCGGACACTTATTGGACTCATGCCTTTATCTCTGCTACCTATATCATCACCCGTTTACCCACAAAGTTACTTAATCATAAGTCTCCTTATGAAATGTTGTTTGCCACACCACTAAACTATGGCAACTTTAGGGTTTTTGGATGTTGTGCTTTCCCGTATCTCGGGATTATTTATCTCACAAACTTTCTCCTAGAAGTACTCCGTGTGTTTTTATCGGTTACAGTTCAAAACATAAAGGATATAGATGTCTCGATACATCTACACATCGCATTTACACCACGCGTCACGCTCAATTTGGTGAGGCATCCTTTCCTTTTCAAGATCACACATCCACTACCCCATCTACCATAGTTCTTCTTTCGACTTATTGTGACAATTATCCTTTACTCATCTCATCCACACACACGCCTCAACCTTCCAAACCTGCCACCATCGTTACCTCAGTCACACCAACAGCTTCTTGTGATATATGCCCTGATGATGAACCTACGACCTCTTCCTCACCGGATAATTCACCACCCTCAATACCCTCATTCCCACCACCACTGTTACTACTGCACCACAAACCACTCCTGTTTCCCATCATCCTATGGTAACTCGTTCAAAGGTTGGTACATTTAAACCTCTGTAGATTGCTGATCTCTCCCATGTTGCAACATTAGCCCTTCATCATGCTCTTTTTACTACAACAACACTTAACACTTAAAGGATTCAAATCTACTGCTAAAGATCCCAAGTGGTTTGCTGCCATGAGTGATGAAATGAAGGCACTAACACTAAATGAAATCTGAACTCTTGTTCCTCGTCCACAACGTTACCAACATTGTTGGTTCTAAGTGGATTTTTCGGACTAAGTTTATTGCCGATGGTTCGATTGATAAATTTAAAGCTCGTTTGGTTGCACAAGGGTTTACTCAAGTACCAGGTATCGATTACACGGCCACCTTCAGCAGTTTTTAAGGCATCTGAGATGCGTATTATTATTTCCATTGCGGTTCTGAATAAATGGCCTTTGCATCAACTCGATGTCAAAAATGCCTTCTTAAATGGCAGTTTATCTAATGTTGTTTACATGGAACAACCCCAGGATTTGTGAATTCTCAGTTTCCGAATCATGTTTGTAGCTTAAAGAAGGCTCTATATGGACGTCCTATTATACTATGTGATAATCGCAGTGCCTTATTTTTAAGTCAAAATCTTATATCTCATAAGTGCGCTAAGCATATAGACATTGATTTTCATTTTGTACGCGAGTTGGTTCTTTCAAGCAAACTTCACACGAAATATGTATCCACACACTTGCAAGATATTTTTACCAAAAGTCTTCTACGACCTCTTTTAGAAGATATTCGATCCAAGCTACGTGTTGGCAGTGGCGATACCAGGATTTTTTTTCACCGGGGGCAAAGAAATTTTTAAAACCGTAGCAATTTTTTTGGGCAAAATATGGAGGTTTTGGGACAAAAAAATGAAGGTTTTTAGGAAAATTATGGAGGTTTTGGGGCAAAATTTGAAGGTTTGTGAGCAAAATCTAAAAGTTTTGGGGTAAAATTTGGATATTTTTGGGCAAAATTTGAAGGTTTTGGGGCAAAATATTTAAGTTTTGGGGCAAAAAAAAAAATCCACCAGGGGCAAAGTCGAAAAATCCAAAATTTTTACACTGAAAATTGCAAATTCACTGGAGGTGACTGCCCCCACTTGTCCCTTCATAAAATCGCCCCTGCGTGTTGGTACCTACCCCCTCTTCACTTGTGTGGGGTAACAGAATGGATTCTACCCGTATATTTTATATGTCTTGTATTTAATACAGAGATTGTGCATATCTCATTTTATATCTTGTATTAATATATTTCCCAAGCCTTGAAAACATGTTTCAAAATGAACCCATTTCGGATGGTGACCATGATGTTCAAAACTGTTCCCCTTTCCAAAAATTACCTTTTGCATATAATAAAAGGGAGTTCCCTTCCATTCCTCCTAAACTGTCAACACTTAGTCAACCAAAAATAGATTCTCCTTCAAACTAACAAAAATTTATGTCAAAATTACTTCACCAATAGCTGAGCAAAAGAAAAACCAGTGCATAGATAAAGAGTGTCAAAGCTACTGGGATGTTATTCGTAAAAGAGGGGCTAAATCAAAACATGTTAGCGATAAAGGTACTCTGCCTAAATCCAATTTGAACAAGGTTTCTGTGCAAAACGAGCAAGAGCAGACTGAAAGAGAAAGGAACAAATCACCTATGTTCGACACTCATAGCGAAATCAGAACATTGGAAGCTACGAGTTCGAATACCGTTGATACATATATACATAACATATATACATCTACATATGATATATATATATATATATATATATATATATATATATATATATATATATATATATATATATATATTATATTATATATATAATGTATGGTAGATATTCATTTACATCCTTAAATTTAAGTTGAGATCCAACGGCTAAATCCCTGCCCTTGGATCATCTGCTGGGCGAGACAATCACATGTAATTAGCAGCCCTTAGATTTAATAATATAATCACATGTGATTACCTGATTACCCTTCCTTTATTTTTGTGTTTTAATATCGTAAATCACATGTGATTCAAGGCTGGTAATCACATGTGATTGTCCCGCCCATCACATGATCCAAGGGCTGAGATTTATCCCTGGGACCTTAACTTAAATTAAAGATTCAAATAAATAAATAAATAATATATATATATATATATATATATATATATATATATATATATATATATATATATATATATATATATATATATATATATATATATATATATATATATTATGCATGGCCATGCATACATAAGCATACATAAACCTCCTTACATGCATACATACATACATAAACATACATACATATACAAACATACATCCCTACATAAACATGAATACATACATCTACCTACAAAAAAGTAATTTATCTTTAAAAAAAATTACTCCTCTATTCATAAGCATCTCTATGACATCTTTTAATTTGATGGCCAAGTGATTATTTTTCTGACTGGAAAGTCATGTGAAGAGCCTGTGTATATTAGGCAGGCCGTGTACACGGCCAGTGTGAAGAGGCCGTGTGCACGGGCCGTATGAATAGCAAGCCGTGTACACGAGCTGCCACCCTTGTTTTCGAGATCATAACTTCGTTTTCACCGTTTTCGTTCTAACTTCTTCGTTTCTTGTCTGTTTTAAGCGATTCTTGCGCCCACGCATTTGTTATAAAATATCCTACAACATAAGATTAAGTAAATAAACTTTTCCAAAATTTATTATAAATGGGGCTAATATCGGGGTTAAAAACGTAATTTTATAGCCGATATCAATATGCCAGGTGGAGGTTGTTGCGCAAGCAAAGAGCCCATCACCCATAACAAGCCAAACATCACTCATACACCTTTATGGTATACATCTCCGAAACCACACGACTAATAACCACCAACCAAGCTCAAATGCAAGGAAGGCCGTCACTAGCTAAAATGGTTCCAAGAGGCACCGAACGATGCGGGAACATTTATTCTATCACACATACACATAACTACATGTCTACATACACACATACTGATACATACATACACCTACTTACACATACATAGACATCCATCCACACATAAATATCATATGAAAACTTTGCTCCTCAAAAAATAAAAAATATATATCCTAATCCTAATATATTGATGTCAAAGCTAAGGGATACGAAATAGTTATTAATTTTAGCAGGAAATACTACTAAATACGATACAATTTTACACAAGATATTTATTTATTTAGAGAATGGATATACTTAAACCTTGCTACAACACTTATAGGCAGTGTACCTAATCGTACAGTAGTGTAGTTTTTAGTAAGTCCGGTTCGTTCCACAGGGAAATCTTTAAACAAAGCTTAACGCTATATTAGTTTACTTTTATAAAAATACAAATATATATATAAGTAATATTATTATTATAAAGGGGGGTTTTTACCGTTTAATGACCGGTTTGTCGATTTTAAAACTTTAGTCGCAGTTAAAACCTAATGTAAAATATTAAATAAATAAAAGACTTAATTTAAAGCGTAAAATAAATAACGATAATGAAATTGCAATAAAAGTGCGATAAAATAAAATTGCGATAATTAAAAAGTACGATAATTAAAAGTGCGATTAAATAACAATAAATAAAAGTGCGATAATTAGAAGTGCAATTAAATATAAAATAAAGGAAATTAAATATGAAATAAAAGAATTATGCTTATTTAAACTTCCGTAATCATGATGTTTGACGTGTTGATTTTAGTTTTATGCCCATGGGTTAATTGTCCTTTGTCCTGGATTATTTAATATGTCCGTCTGGTTTTTGTCCATAACAGTCCATCAGTCATAAATATAAAATGCGAGTGCCCTCGTCAAATTATCCTTATACCCGAAGTTAAATATTCCAACTAATTGGGGATTTAAACTGTAACAAGATTTTAATACTTTGTTTAATAATTACACCAGGATGTCGACTGAGTGTAACCCAAGGTTTTAATATTTTGTTATCAATTATACCAAGTGTCCTTTGTACATAATTTCACCCCTGTTTTAATTATTCTAGTGGCTATTAATCCATTCCCGTGTCCGGTTAAATGAACGATTATTCGTACATATAAATACCCCGCCCATCGTGTCCGATCGAGTGTATATGGTAATTTATAGGGACGCCCAATTGTAAATCTTTATATTAACATTAACAAACTATCATTTAGTTAAACAAATATAAAGCCCATTAATAGCTCATAGTCTAATTTCCACAAGTGTCGTTCTTTTGTCCAAACCCCAATTATGGTACAAAGTCCAATTACCCAATTTTAGTAATTAGCCCAACATCATGATTACTTTGTTTTAAATAAGCATAATAATAACTTAGCTACGAGACATTAATGTAAAAAGGTTGAACATAACTTACAATGATTAAAAATAGCGTAGCGTTACACGGACAGAATTTCGACTTACACCCTTACAACATTCGCTAACATACCCTTATTATTAGAATTATAATTAAAATTAAAATTAAAATATAAATTATAAATATATATTTTACGTATATATGAGAGAAGAAGAAAAAGATGGATGAAAATGATCAGAATTCGGTTGGCTTTATAGGCAGTTTTTCATTTTGGGGCTCCGCGACTCGCGGCCTTTTTGGCCTTCAAACTCCGCGAGTCGCGGAGTTTGTTTTTACAGCTCACCCTTTTGGAGTCTTTCTCTGCCGACAGTTTTTATTTATAAATATAATATATATATAATTAATATAATTAATTATATATTATATTATATTTATATACATAGTTAACTTGTAATTTTTAGTCCGTTGCGTCGAGCGTTGAGAGTTGACTCTAGTCCCGGTTCCGGATTTTCGAACGTCCTTGCGTACAATTTTATATTTTGTACTTTGCGTTTTGAATCTTGTACTCTTGTAATTTCGAGACGTTTCTTATCAATAATTGGAACCTCTTTGATTGTCTTTTGTTCTTTTGAGCTTTTTGGTCGTTTGCGTCTTCAATTCGTCGAATCTGTCTTTTGTCTTCACCTTTTATTATTTAAACGAATATCACTTGTAAATAGAACAATTGCAACTAAAAGCTTGTCTTTCTTGAGGAATAATGCTATGAAATATATGTTCGTTTTTAGCATTATCATATATCTTACACAACAAACGTTTATGTAAATTTACTCATATATTCAGAAACCAAAAATACCTTACTCATATATATATATATATATATATATATATATATATATATATATATATATATATATATATATATATATATATATATATATATATATATATATATATATATTTCGTGCATAGCCATGCATACGTAAACATACATACATAAACTTACATAAACCTCCTTACATGCATATATACATACATACACACATATACAAACATACATCCCTACGTACATAAACATGAATACATACATCCACCGACAAAAAAAGTAATTTATCTTAAAAAAAAATTACTCCTCTATTCTAATTCTAGACCTCCACACATTCCTATTCTAATTCCACGCCTTATGACGAAAGGGGTGTTAGAAGTCATGTCGTCATCAGTCAATAAAAGCTCTCTCATGTCGTTCTTCACTCGATCCTCCCACCTACGTCTAGATCTACCTCTTCTTCTTACACCTTCCAACGTGAGGGCTTCTACTCTCCTAACAGGTGCAGTAAGTGGGCGCCTCATTACATGCCCAAACCAACGAAGTCGTCCTTCTCTAAGTTTGTTGATGATGCTCTCAACTTCCATGTTCTCCCTAAAAAACCCATTTGGTAACATATCTAGCATGGTTCTACCACATGTCCACCTTAACATCCTCATCTCAGCCACCTCCATCATTCTTTCCCGGGCCTTCGTCAATGGCCAACACTCTGATATGTATAATATGGCCGGTCTAATTGCCACCTTGAAGAATTTCCCCTTCAGCTTAAAAGGAGCCTTGTTATCGCACAAGACTCTGGTCGAAGCTCTCCACTTCAATCATCCTACTTTAATAAGGTGAGTCACGTCCTTGTCAATCCTTCTCGATGTTATAAGATATCAAGTATCAAATTTTGTCATCTAAGTAATTGTCTCAAATATTAGTAGGAAACAAACACCAAAAAGTATGAGGTAGATATATGACAAATACTCACCAACTACTAATTACGATATGTATTTGTCTAATGGTGGTGGTCATTTTTTGCTAAAGAGAATTTTGGGAAGAAATTTATGGCCAGAAATGTCTAACTATGGTTTTTTTTTTTTTTTTTTTTTTTTTTTTCATCGTGTTAAGAACGAAGTTTTAATCTTTTATACAATCTTAAAATTTTCTTTTGTAAGCCTTACATTTTTCTTAATGTAAATAGACAAAAGAAAATTACATAAATCTTAACCGCTGGGTTAACTTGGGGTCCATGACGAGCTTTCGGTGATAATTGAGTAATTAAGTAATTATCAATTATTGAAAGTGGGGTTAATAGATCCAGACATGTATTGTAATTAAACAAGGCGTGGCAGGAAATATGTGGAGATAACCTTAAAAAAAACAAACCTTTTCCAAAGTTGCTGACAATTGAATTTATAAATGGCCACCCAAGAGATATCAAAACAGAAATCAAAACCTTTTGTTCAGTGCTTTCTATCTTCTTAGTAATTGTTTAAAATTTTATCTTCTTGATTACCTCTTGTTAGTCTTTATTTTATCAATTCCCTAACTAAACATCATGTCTTCATCTTCCACTGCTGATGATGTAATAATCCAGTATGAAGAAATAGAAGCAGCCGCTAACAACTTTTCTGATGAAAATCTCTTCTCAATAGGAAGAACAAGTGGTATTAAGCTTTACAAAGGACAACTAATTTCTGAATCTGGACAGCTATTTGATATCGTGGCAGGACTATATCCAGAGCCAAGTGCTGCATCCAACGAGTTTGGTATTCGTCATGTTGCTAATCAACATAAAAACATCAACTATTATTATAAGATATGTCTTATTACTAACGATAAAAATGTAATAGTTATAAGAAAGCATGTAGCCAACGGAGGTCTAAACAAATATTTAAGTGACTCACAAACACTCACATGGATGCAAAGACTGCATATATGTGTTGGGGTTGCACATGCTTTGAGTTACCTACATAATGATGTCACTATTGGCAGTTATGGTAGAAGTATAGTACATGGTAATATTAAGAGCTCGAAAATATTACTAGATGAACACTGGGAACCCAAGTTATCTGGTTTTGAATATATGATGAAAGTGAAAAAGGGTGATGCTCATCGACCTGCAAATGAATACTGGGACAAATCGGGGTATAGTGATCCCGCATATAACGTTACTAAATGTTTGAACCATAAGTCCGATGTGTTCTCGTTTGGGGTTGTTCTATTTGAAGTCTTGTTTGGGAGTGAAGCATCAATATATACCCCTACACCAAACGAGGGGGAGGATCAATGGTATTTTGCTCGTTTGGCAAGACAACATTATGAAGAGAAAATATTGGATGATATGATCGATCCAGATCTTCGAAAACAGATGAGCTCAGAGTCACTGAGCATCTTCTCCGAAACAGCATACTTTTGCTCAAAGGAAGAACGATCACAACGTCCAGATATAAATCTGGTTTTCAGAAAACTTGAGAAAGCTTTACAACTTCAACAAAAACATGATCAAACTCAAGTAAATTCAACATCGATATCTCTGTTGTTATTATTTAACTTTCTAGCTTTCGGTTAATTTGGTCATCTATAAGTAACTAACGACCTATATGCTCGTTTATTTATTGCTCATTCGTTCACATTAAAGGAGCATTATCCAACAGCTACTACAGTGCGGAGCAGAATAGCCAGACATTTGAAGGTAATTATTTTTATCAAATCAAAAATTTTCGTTTAGATTACCATATTCAGTTTTGTGGTTTCTCAGTGTACATGTCTTTATAAACTGCATGGGTTTGTTGCAGGGGAAAAACATGGATCACTTGAAGATTCGATTGAGTGATATACAGTTGGCCACCCAAAATTTTTCCAAAACATTTGAAATTGGGTCAGGTGGTTTTGGTATAGTGTACAAAGCGGACTTGTATCATTTTGATGTAACAAATTCATCCGCAATCGAAGCAAAGAATGAAGGTGAATTTCCTAGGATACGTAGCACTGTAGCTATTAAGCGCATCTTTAGGAGAGAAGATATGCAAGGAGAACAAGGGTTCATAAGAGAAATTGAAATGCTTAGTAAATGTAAGCATCCAAACGTAGTCTCTCTTCTTGGTTATTGCGACGAAAGTCCTGAAATGATCTTAATTTATGAATATGCTTCTAACGGAAGTCTTGAAAGTTATTTGGAAGGTCCGGATAACCTGACAAATCTTACTTGGGCTCAACGTATACAAATAAGTATTGATATTGCACATGGATTGAGTTACTTACATACAAGTATGGAGGAAAAAGAAATGATAATACACCGTGATATGAAGAGCGCAAACGTTCTAATGGATGGCAATTGGGTCGCAAAGATTGCAGACTTTGGGCTCTCCAAGTTACGTGATGCAAATCAACAATGTAGTACACTTGTCACCGAACATGTTGCTGGGACACAGTTGTACTTGGATCCAGAATACAACAAAACAGGCAAGTTGAAAAAAGCATCAGATATATACTCTTTTGGAGTAGTCTTATTTGAATTGCTATGTGGGAGATTGGCATATGATTCAATTTACTATGACAACGATCAGCATGGTCTTCCCTCGGTAGTAAAAGGTCAACCCTTCGATATTGAAAGATTGAAAAAACTGGTGGATCCTAAAATAATGGAAGGTGATGCAAACATTCTTAAGATAACTGGAGGGGTCAATCAAGATTCTTTGGACACGTTTATAACAATTGCATATAAGTGTTTGGCAGAAACTCAAGCTCAACGTCCGGTAATGGAAGTCATCACAAAAGAACTTGAGAAATCGCTCGACTCTCAAGTAAGTAACTATTCTCAATATTTAACTTTATCGCTTGTAAAAAGTGACCCAAACTAACACATTTATAAGCAAATGGGTCAAATCACCAGCCCGACTGTTAGGTTTAGGACGCCCCCAATCACTAATAAATAAATATGTCAAGATATTCGTGATAGGATTATAGGACCCAACAAGACGAGTGATTTATGCTAATCACTCATTCATAAACGATAAACGAATTAGCTAAAGCATGAATGATAAAAAAAAATGCATAAAACGACACGGGATTTAACGTGGTTATATCCAAACTCCAAAGCACGGAGAACGGTTTACTCCACGGGCGCAAACCGGAGATTTTACTTTATAATTTTCGTGCACACAATTACAGGTTACAAAGGGGTATATTTATAGTGCTAACCGAATACGAATCAGAACCAAACGAGGAGTCCTAGTCCAAAACCAATTTCAACCCATCAAGCCATTCTCCCCGATATGGGAACCTTTTCTCCCTATACGGAAGCCACCTTCCTATGTGCGAAAACTTTCTCCCTATATGGGAGACCCTTCAGCAATTGAATTCTCTCCTCTTTTTTGATCAAACTCTCACACTCCAACAATCTCCCACCTAAAGACTTTGAGCAAAACCCCATACCGTTCTTCAACAGAAAATCCAAACCACCTCAACTATGTTTATACAAGCCCACAATAGCCACAGTTTAGTCGATTAACAACTCCTTTTGATACCGCCGGATAAAACCACCCAAAACACGTCGCATTCCCATCACTAACTTATAATGGAATGAAGTCTTTCGACATCAAAAACACCGTTGCGCGATAATCTAATCTCATAGTTAGTAGTTCGGGCGATCTCAGTTACTTTCACCACCATCTTTTTAAACCTAGAAGATCATCTTCTTACACTAGAAGACCAATTGAAATGAGCGAAACATCAATTATAAGATTATTTTTCATGAGACAACATCACCTCACCCATCGTTCTAGATACCTCCAATGCTAAGCCCACATGTCAACGATCACTCATAGAGATTATCCCCGTCTATCTATGATTTTCATTACCAGCACAAAGAAAACCCCGATAACTCCCACTGTCGACTTTCAAATCGATGCATCTCGTTCGTTACCCAACCGCTCTAACCCGAGAGAAAACCACCCTCCCGAGCTCCAATAACAAACCCACATCCTCAAAAACACATTTCGTATCGCTCAAAGTATCACGAGACAAAACCGTCCCGCACTTGCGTCATCAAACTCGAAAAGTTCATCCTGAAACTGCCCGAATTCTAAAATTCGTATATGCAAATCCAACGGTCCGATCAACCTCAAATATTTACCACATGTAGACCCATGTGTCTTCTACCTACAACAAAAATAGTCTTCTACCTACAACAAAAATAACAAGGCGATCCAACGCTTAACGAACCCATTATGAATTTTCTTCTATAGCTGCGCATTAACAAGAACCCATACCCGTCACCCGGATCTTACATAAAATCTCTCCGCAACGAAACCATCGACCCGATCTCTGACTCCGTAACTCTTCACGAAAAATAAATCACCATCATCATGAAATCCGCGTCTAGATTACAAAATAACTTTCAAGAACCGTCACCCAAATCCCGTGTGATCAACTCTTCCGGATACATAGACATAACTCATGAGTTTAAAGTGGCCAACTAAGTCACTTGGTCTCGATACATGTTGCAAACAAAACCTCAAGCTCGTCGTTTAGCAATCCTGATGAAAAAAAAAATGATTCATCAACCATATTGAAAACAAAACTTGCTTTCAATTCGCCATTGTGCCCGAGATCATAACCTTGAAGCTCTGATCCACTTGTTAGGAATATACGACCCAACGAGATGTGTGATTTATGTCAATCACTCACCCACAAATGACAAACGAACTAGCTAAAGCAAGAAAGATAAAATAAATGTATAAGCGACACGGAATTTAACGTGATTATATCCCAACTCCAAAACACGGAGAACGGTTTACTCCATGGGCGCAAACCAGAGATTTTACTTTATAATTTTCGTTCACACAATTAGGTTTTATAGGAGTATCTTTATAGTGCTAAACGAATAGGAATCGGAACCAAACGAGGAGTCCTAGTCCAAAACCAATTTCAACCCGTCAGACAATTCTCCCGATACGGGAGACTTTTCTCCCTATATGGGAGCCACCTCCCTATACGGGAAAACTTTCTCCTTTCAGAAATTGAATTCTCTCCTTTTCTTATCAAACTCTTCACACTCCAACACTTCGCCGTTATATTGTCCAAAATAACTGAGATATTGCAACTTTAATACACCAACTACATATATACAAGTAAAGATATATGGTCATTACCTATATCGCCAGCCAGCTTGCAACTCTACTGACTATATACAGGGAATGAATCCTAAAACATACATTTTACTATTATTGATGGATCACTATCTATACGGTAACATCCAGTCTTATCCCTTCAAATCTTGGATTACAAGGGAATAACCTTCTGGTACATGATGAAAAATCTAAAAATATATCAGTAACTATAACATAGCCTCATACTGACATCAAAACATACTGAGTTTTTAATATTTCATATGTGATATCTGATCTAACATATATCCAAAAGCTCTGAAGCCAATCTTGATGTAGACTAAATGTTTATTATGTGATGTCTGGTCTAATATATACAATGAAGATGCTAACTTAACAAACATTATTGACAGAAAAACAGTAACGACAACTTTCAAATGTCGTTTAATGAGATCAATTTGGCCACAAAAAACTTCAGAAATTGCTGTGGAGCGGGAAGATTTTGGAAGCTGTACGAAGGAGAAGTTCCTGGTGATAATGGACGTAACACCGTTATTGTAAAGAGATGGGATATCAAATCCGATCCACAGCATTATCGTGTGTTTTTGAAGGAGCTTGAAGTTCTTTTCAAGTATAAGCATGAATGTATCATTGGCCTTGCAGGCTATTGTAACGAAATGGACGAAAAAATTATTGTTTATGAGCATGGATATAATGGAAGACTCGACAAGCATTTGGACGATGCTAGTCTTACATGGATGAAACGCGTCAAGATTGGCATTGATGTTGCAACCGGATTGGATTTTCTACATACAGGTGGTTCAGGGCATGAATATCGAATGATTCATAGAGACATGAAAAGTTCCTGCATTCTATTGAATAGTGATTTTCAGGCTAAAATTTCTAATTTCGAGAAAGTCGAACGCAAAACTGAAACCCCTGATGGCTCACTGGGTTTTTTTGAACCATTTATTGAGATGCTTGTAAGTGAAAAACATGATATATATGCATTAGGTGTTATTCTAATTGAGATGTTGTGCGGAAGTTTGGCGTCGATGCAGGGCTGTGAGGATCATTACGAGCCTTTAGGCCCTTTCTCAACACTTCACTATGATGAAGGAAACTTAAACGAAATGATATCAGAGGGTATAAAGGAACAAATTGTCCCAGAATCACTGGCAACTTTTCAAAAGATCGCCCTTCAGTGCTTAAAAGATCAAGATGATCGGCCACCAGCAAAAGAGGTAGTGGAACAGCTTAAAAAGGCACTTCAATTTCAAGTAAGTTTTCATGTATCTCAAATAAGAAAATCAAGATTCATGTTTAATATAAATATAACATTCTAATTATTTGATTAATCACTGTATAATAGGAGGACATTGAAATATGGGGACTCAAGCTGCCTAAAGATTATAATGAAATAATAAAGATGTCAACAACCCCTGATATATACTCTACCAAAACCAGGAAGGAGCTTTATCAAATTTTCCACAAAGGAATTCTTCTTCAACAAGGCAAACTGGTAATCAAGCTCTAACAACACAACAACAACAACAAAACCCAATACCACATAAGTGGTGTATGGGGGAGGTGAGATGTAGACAATCCTTCCCCTATCCGAGAATAAAGACAAGTCATTTCTCCACCCAGAGTGAAAACACCCTCAAAAGTAGAGAAAGTCATCCCTTTCTCTATTCGACGGATAGAGAGATTGCTTCCGAGTGGACCTCCGGCCAATAAGTAGGAAAAAGTTTTTAAAAATAAAATTGAGACACCATGAAAATGGTAAAATCAAATTTCCATGGGTTTTAAATCCTGCCTGAAATTTAATTTAGGCTCTAAGAGTCAGTCAAGTCGCCAATAAATCGACGCTTGCTGTCCACTCAATAACTAGACCCAAAGTTTCATTCTCATATTATTTCTTGCCAAAGTTTCATTCTATTATTCTTATTTTTTTTAACTTTGTGTAACGGTTTATTTTTACAAAAAAAAAAAAAAAAATGGACCAACTCTAGAAACGAAGGGTGTGCACGAGGGGCATGCCACGAAGTGCTTAATGAAAATAAATATACCGGTTATCACATTAACTAGCTCTGTGTAAACATGTTTTGTATACTTTTATCTTTTAATCTCACCGGTCATCACATTAACATCAACAAAAACAACATTACCCAATTGTGGGAAGGTAAGATGTAGACAGTCATACCTCTTCGATTATACCTCTGAAGATAGGTTAATGAGGAGAGTGCTTCCAAAAGGACCGGTCAGTCATCACATTAACCTTGATTTTATTTTATTTTTTTCAAATAGTAATATTTATAGGGTATATTAAAAAAGGGCAAATTCCATAAAAAGGTAACATATTATATCAGTTTTCCAATTTTCGGTAATAAATTTCATTTCGCTATAAAAAAGGAGTGTATTTTCGAAAGTTAAGAAAAAGAATGTTGTCGTTAACATTTGTTAACTTTCTCCAACATCCGTTAAGTGTCAACTTTGCATAACATGTCAAGTCCTTTATCGACCAACGTTTTCAAATCACGATTTCGACGCACGTTTCTGACGCGCGATTCCGACACGCGTTTTTGAGCCATGTTTTTCGATGCGTGTTTTTCGATGCGCGTTTTCGAGGCGTGTTTTTCGGTGCGTGTTTTTCCCATATAAAGTAATTCCTAAAGACATGATCGAAAATGGCAACATTTCGATACGCGTCGAAATCGTGCCTCGAGAACGCGCGTCGAAATTGTGAGTTGAAAACGTGCCACGATCGACGCGCATCGAAAACGCTCCTTGAAAAACGCGAGTTGAAAATGCGTGTCGAAAACGCATATCGGAATCGCGCGTCGTCAAAATCGCAAGTTGAAAACGTTGGTCCATAAAGTACTTGACATGTTATGCAAAGTTGACACTAACGACACCCCTCTTTTTGATTAACTTTTGAAAAAGGACTCCTTTTTATAGCGAAATGAAATATATTACCGAAAATAAGAAAACTGGTATAATATGTTACCTTTTTATAAAATTTGCCCTTAAAAAATGGTTTTTCAAAATCAAAAATTACAAAAATAAGAAAACCGGCATTTCAAATGCCGGTTTGCGACTTGTCAACTAAACATGCATTTCAAATGCCGGTTTGCCTGTGACATTTTTATTTTTATTTTTTTAGATCTTACAAACTCGTGATACACTCGTTTTGTTTTGAAAGATTTTAAAGCTCGTGTTGTTTTGAAAGGTTTTAAAGCGCGTTTTGTTTTGAAATGTTTTTTACTCGTAAAATTTAGTTAACTATATGTATTACTCCATATCAAAATATATCGAGCTTTGAAACCTTTCAAAATAAAACGAGCTTTAAAATCTTTCAAACAAAAGAGCTTATAACGAGTTTGTAAGATCTAATAATAAACTTTAACAAAAGCCACTTAGGCAAACCGACATTTAAAATGACGGTTTTGAGTGACAAGTCGCAAACCGACATTTGAAAATCCGGCTTTCCTATTTTTGTAATTTTTAATTTTAAAAAACTATTTTTGTAATATACCCTATAAATATTACTATTTAAAAAAAAAAAAAAAAAAAAATTTCCATTAACCTTACCTACAATGTGTATTTGTTAAAATATCATAATGTTTTTCTAGATTAGTCTAGAATTAATTAGTGGTGTTAGATATTTAATATTAGATATTTAAGATGACATTTACTAGAAGAGATTAGAATGTTTAAATAGTCAAAAATATTAGAATGAGCTAGAAGTTGGTCACCGACCTTATTGCCTATAAATAGGCCGTAGATGTATCAAATGTACATAACAACAAACAAAATCTCAAAGCAAATAAAAGGAACGTTTCATTTCATCACTAGTCTTCTATCAATCCTTCTATATTCACTAATATACACAAACAACCCCTCATTTATCACAACTAACTAAAACTCATCACTATTTTATAACACTTAATTAATTAATATTTATAACAAATTTAACAAGTGGTATCAAGAGCCGTGTTTGGGCGTTCGTTCAAGTACACTATGACTACCGTTGGTGCGTACAATATTCCCGTCCCCATCTTTGATGGTGATAACTATGATTTTTGGAGTATCCGAATGAAGACATATTTCCAAGCTCAAAGCTTATGGGATATTGTCGAAGTCGGTTTTACAACTCCAAAAGACGTCGAAACTCTGTCCGCAGAAGAACAAGAAAAATACAACAAAAATGTAGTCAGAAATGCTGCCGCTCTAGGCTACATTCAACAAGCCTTGACACCGTCTATCTTTCCACGAATCATGGGAGCTACGACAGCCAAGGAGGCGTGGAAAATACTTCAAGAAGAATTTCAAGGAAACGTCAAGGTAAGATCCGTCAAACTACTAACTCTAAGACGGGATTTTGAAAATTTAAATATGAAAGAGAGCGAGACCGTTAAAGATTACTATTCTAGAATTAAACAAATAGTAAATCAAATGAGAGCCTATGGAGATAATATAACTGACAAAAGGATTGTAGAAAAGATACTTATCAGTATGACCGAAAAATACGATCATGTCATTACCGCTATTGAAGAGTCAAAAGACATCGAGACTCTGTCGGTACCAGAATTAATTGGCTCTCTTGAAGCATATGAGACTAGACTGAGTCGGCGTAGTGAAAACTCACTCGAAAGTGCCTTTCAGTCTAAACTCAAAATAAGGTCTCAAAAATCTAATACTGAGGGGAAAAGAAATTTTCAAGAAAACTCGAGAGGAGGAGAAAAACCCAGAACAGGGTTCGATCATAGAAGAAGAAGTTACCCTCCATGTGGTATTTGCAAAAAGACAAACCACTTGGAGAAAGATTGCTTCCACAAAGGGAAGCCACAATGCAATAACTGCAAAAGATTTGGGCATCTAGAAAAAGATTGCCGTTTAAAACAAAATCATCGAGCTAACTTCACGGAAGAAAGTGAAGACATACCGGAGAACAAAAATCAGCTATTCTATGCCTGTCATGTCGCAAATAAACAGAGGGACGATACTTGGTTGATCGACAGTGGGTGCAGCAACCACATGACAGGAGATGAAAAGTTATTTGATAGTATCAATACGTCCGTAAAGTCCCGCGTCAAACTAGGGAATGGAGCGCTTGTTGACACTAAAGGCAAAGGTACGATAACTGTTCAAACTAATAACGTCACTCGATCTGTTAATGACGTTCTTTTAGTACCAAGCTTAACGAGTAACTTGCTAAGTGTTGGACAAATGATGGAGCACGGATACTCTTTACACTTCGAAGACAAATCATGTGTTATTCGTGACAAGAAAAACAACTACAAATTAATAGCTGAAGTGCCAATGGAGAATCGCAATTTTCCACTTCGTTGGCAATATATCAGAGACACGGCCATGAAAGTTCAAGTCGAAGAATCATGGCTATGGCATCGAAGATTTGGCCACTTTAACTTTCACGCACTAAAAATCCTCCAACAGAAGAATATGATGAGAGACTTGCCTAACATAGAAGAAATCACTGACACGTGTGAAAGCTGTATAATGGGCAAGCAACATCGAAAACCTTTCCCTCGTGACAAAGCCTGGAGATCGAAAGGTATACTAGAGCTGGTGCACACCGACGTTTGTGGACCAATGAGGACCCCGTCTCTTAATCAAAACAGGTACTTTATTCTCTTCATCGATGATTATTCTAGAATGACATGGGTGTATTTCATGCGTGAAAAATCGGAAGTATTTACGATATTCAAGAAGTTTAAGAACTTTGTAGAAAAAAGCAGTGGCCATTATATAAAAACGCTAAGGAGTGATAGAGGAAAAGAATACACCTCTACACAGTTTAACAAATTCTGTGAAGACGAAGGAGTTAAACGCCAACTTACTGTTGGTTACGCCCCAGAACAAAATGGCGTCTCTGAACGCAAAAATAGAACTGTAATGGAAATGGCCAAAACAATGATACATGAAAAAGGCCTTCCAAACAGTTTCTGGGCTGAAGCTGTATACACGGCTGTATATATACTAAATCGATGTCCCACGAAAGCCGTAGAAAACAAGACTCCGATAGAGTCATGGAGTGGGAAGAAACCGTCGGCGAAACATCTACGAGTATTTGGATCTATCTGCTACATCCATGTTCCTAAGGAGAAACGTCACAAGCTCCAAGAAAAATCAGAGAAGGGAATATTCTTGGGCTATAGTACACAATCAAAAGGTTACCGAGTCTACAACTTGAAGACTAATAACATCGTGATTAGCCGAGACGTGGAGTTTGATGAAGACGCTTCTTGGAACTGGGAGAAGGACATAGTTGAAAAACAAACATATCTGCCACGGATATCTATAGAAACTCCAGCTCAACAACCACTACAAATGGAGCAGTCTGAACAAGATGAAAGTACCGGAGAAACGAGCCCTACTACGCCAACTTCTCCGACGGCCACATTACCCATAGCGCAAGAAGATTCAAGTCCGGAGTCAACACCGGGAAGAGTTAAAAAGTTAGCAGAGGTGTACGAGACTTGCAACTTCACAACTATAGAACCTGAAAGCTATGAAGTTGCATCCAAAGATGAAAAGTGGGTGGCTGCTATGAACGAAGAA
This sequence comes from Rutidosis leptorrhynchoides, assembly GCF_046630445.1. Classification (NCBI taxonomy): domain Eukaryota; kingdom Viridiplantae; phylum Streptophyta; class Magnoliopsida; order Asterales; family Asteraceae; genus Rutidosis; species Rutidosis leptorrhynchoides. The sequence goes on along the minus strand of NC_092334.1, from coordinate 693,589,338 downwards.
ATCAGAATGATCGAGAAAAACAACACATGGGAGTTAGTTGATCCTCTAGAAAATAAAGAAATCATTGGAGTTAAGTGGGTTTACAAAACAAAGCTCAACCCTGATGGTTCTATACAAAAACATAAAGCAAGGCTAGTAGCTAAAGGCTATTCGCAACAGCCTGGAGTCGACTACAACGAAACTTTTGCACCAGTAGCTCGACTGGATACTATAAGAGCACTTGTGGCACTAGCAGCTCAACGAGGGTGGAAGATTCACCAACTAGATGTGAAATCAGCCTTTCTAAATGGATTTCTGGAAGAAGAAATTTATGTGGAGCAACCACAAGGGTTCATTAAGAAAGGAAAAGAAAATCAAGTCCTAAAACTAAAGAAAGCCTTATATGGACTAAAACAAGCACCACGTGCTTGGTATAGTCGCATTGACAACTACTTCACAAGTTCAGGATTCAGGAGGAGTCAAAGTGAGCCCACACTCTACATCAAAACCCAAGGTAACTCTGACACTCTCATTCTTTCCTTGTATGTCGATGATCTTATATATACGGGAAACAATGAGAGAATGATACAAGAGTTTAAAGAAGACATGATGAAAACGTTCGAGATGAGCGACCTTGGTTTGATGCGTTATTTTCTTGGCATCGAAATTAGTCAAGAAAATGAAGGCATCTTTATATGCCAAAAGAAATACACAGAAAATCTCCTAAAAAAGTTTAAACTATACGGTTGTAAAACCGTCGCGACGCCACTAGTTGTCAGTGAGAAGATGAGACAAGAAGATGGATCGGAGAAAGCGGATGCTTCAAGATTCAGAAGTCTCATTGGAAGTCTACTATATCTAACAGCAACAAGACCAGACATCATGTACGCAACGAGTCTACTATCCAGGTACATGCAAAACCCTACTCAAATACATTATGGAGCTTCTAAAAGAATTTTAAGATATTTGCAAGGTACAATGGACTATGGAATATGGTACAAGCCCACAATAGAATCGAAGCTTCATGGATACACAGATAGCGATTGGGCCGGATCGGTAGATGACATGAGAAGTACTTCAGGATATACATTCACACTTGGATCTGGTGTATTCTCATGGACATCAAAGAAACAAGAAACGGTGGCACAATCGTCAGCTGAAGCCGAGTACGTAGCAGCCGCTAACTCAGCTAATCAAGCTATATGGCTAAGGAGAATTCTAGAAGATATGGGCGAAAAACAAGACGACGCTACACAAATATTCTGCGACAACAAGTCTGCAATTGCAATGGCGAAGAATCCAGTGTTCCATGGCAGAACAAAACACATTGATATCAAATATCACGTTTTGCGAGAAGTCTCCGCCAAGAAAGATATTGAACTAAAATACTGCAAGACCGAAGAGCAGATTGCAGACATATTCACCAAAGCACTACCAAGATCAAAGTTCGAGTTTCTACGCAACAGGCTCGGAGTAACCTCGAAAAACATTAAGGAGGAGTGTTAAAATATCATAATGTTTTTCTAGATTAGTCTAGAATTAATTAGTGGTGTTAGATATTTAATATTAGATATTTAAGATGACATTTACTAGAAGAGATTAGAATGTTTAAATAGTCAAAAATATTAGAATGAGCTAGAAGTTGGTCACCGACCTTATTGCCTATAAATAGGCCGTAGATGTATCAAATGTACATAACAACAAACAAAATCTCAAAGCAAATAAAAGGAACGTTTCATTTCATCACTAGTCTTCTATCAATCCTTCTATATTCACTAATATACACAAACAACCCCTCATTTATCACAACTAACTAAAACTCATCACTATTTTATAACACTTAATTAATTAATATTTATAACAAATTTAACAGTATTCCATGTGATTCTCACATTAACTAGCTAGTGTCCAAATTTATACATGGGTTTCAGCGTACATCATAATGAAGTTTAACTTGATTCAAATTATTATGTAACAGTTGATCTCTTTAAGCAATAATGAAGACTACAATGGAAACGTATCTGCAAGAATGTTCTCGTATGAAAATCATAGATCGCATAAGTCGAGATCTGTTCAAAATCCAAGGTTCGTCTCTCTCTGACCACACAATAACATATCAGATGTAAATTTAATTATGTGCTATATGATGAATAAATTTTAAACTTGGCTTATAGTTAAAGTACTAGTGGTTCTTGTAGTGATTGACAACAGTAACTGCCACTAAATAAACGTTTCTTATAGTTATTTTTTTACAAGTATTTAGAAGGGAAAGTAGTTACAAAGTTAATTGTATTGGTCAATTATCTACTTTAATCAATTTCTTTCTGTTACTTCAATATGTGCAAATGCTAGCAGCAAGACTAAATGCATAACTAAAAACGGTTATATACTTGCAGGTTTCCAAAAGTTGTGAGGATGTTAGATATATCAAATCTGAATATCCAATTCAAGATAAAACCTCAATTTCTATCTCAGAATGTAAATTATGGAGCTTATCTTGTATTCAAACTTTGTGATCCAAGAAAATTCTCGAATCAACCAATGTATGTAAATCTCAAGTACAAATTGGGAGGTGAAACATTGCATGCGTACGCCAATGGGGCTTTGCCTCATTGGTCACCATGTTAACATGGTGTTCGAGGAGACCAAGGGTTCGAGTCTCGGGGGGGGGGGGGGATTTTCGTGAATTAACTCTAACCACTAACATTGCCTTTCAAAAAAAAAAAAAAAAAAAAAAAAAAAAAAAAAAAAAAAAAAAAAAAAAAAAAAAAAAAAAAAAAAAAAAACATTGCATGCGTACTTTGCAACTTGGATAGATGATAAATGGATGCAGATAGAACTGTGTCGATTCTTACATGACGAGAAATATACAGATTTCGAAGTTCAGTTGAAGAGTTTTTCACGGTACTATTGCGGAAGGGAGGCATATATTGAAGGCATTGAGTTTCGAGCCATCAATGATGCGAGTTTAAAGGTACTCTCTCTTTCATCCTTTTATTAGCTTTTGGTTCATAATTTGATCCTTTAATTCATTTAACATTTGAGTTATTGTGAGGGACTGATCTAACGAGAGACATAAAAAAGGGAACAGAAAAATCTCTGCCACACCTTTATTCATATGATATGGACTATATTTATAGCCTTACAAATTACAACTACACATGAAAATACCAATTAACAACTAACCCACTTCCTAATAAAACGCAATATTGTACCACGTACTCCTAATCATATCAGTTTCTAACCAACAACTATTTGACCCATTACTTCTTCCATACTCTTCAAATGACCCGGTCAAACATTCAATACTAATACTAATAATTATTAAACTAAACATAACATGTTAATTAAAAGCATTCTAAGTTTCAGCCATGTCATGCATACCCCCACATGCACATGTGACTAAAACCGATGTACACGTAACCAAGAAACCGATAAACCCAACATCACTGTAGGTAAGTGCAAAAACGAACTTAGAACAAATGCTATGCGCGTAATTCACTAAAACAAGTTTAATCGAATAAACTTCAACTATCGGGATCGAATAATCAAACATAGTCACCTAAGAATAGATTAGAACGATGCCTAAAGTTGTTATTCGTATCAGGAATGATTGGAATCCTAAAACTCAGAGAGATTACGGCTAGGGTTTGCTAAAAGCGTGTAACCTAAAAATGAAACTCGTAGTGTTGTAAAAAACGCGATTACTCGCCGATTAATCTCCGATTAATCATTTTTGGGAGCAATCCGTTCCGATTTCCAAAAATCCGTTTAATTAAACGATTAACGTCAATTGATAGATCAAAATCGAATTTGGTAATCAAAGTCAGTCAAAATTAAAAATGATGAACATTTTAACATGATTTTAAACTAGAATTTTACAGTTTTGAAGTAAAATGAACAATTTTAGACAATTATGTTAAAAATTATCTTTGTATTTATGGTTTTCTTCTATAGTTACACATATAATTTTTAAGATTTAATAATTAAATGTATACAGTACAATCCGATTAATCTCCGATTAATCCCCGAATTTCCGATTAATCCTTCCAAAGTCCCGACCGATTAATCCCCGAATAGCGAATTTTGCAACCTTGCCCGTAACCCTTATTTATATAATGTCAGTTTTCCTTTGTGCGAAAGACAGATGCTGTCTTTCGTACGAAAGTCTTACACTTTCGTACGATAACAATTCATCTATAATATTCAAGCGACTTAACTTTATCGTACGACGGAGTTTTCGTTCGTGCGAAAGTCTATGACTTTTGTGCGAATGTCTAGTCAGTTTAACTTGGAATTTAACTTTAACGATCTCTTTACCTAAACACCACCGATTATATAAACATGTTTTTAACACAATCATTCAATTAACCTACAAAACAAGTATCCAAAAGTCCATTGTCTCTTTACATAAGTGTTCAATACCAAATGACTGAAATAAACGTACAGACTCGATATGAACTAAGGACTTACACATTATGCACTAACATTGTAAGTGCATGTATGTGTCAAAAATATCTTGTTGTGCATTACAAGTTTATAACATGCTCTCAAGTGTTTAAACATGTACAGCCTGGAATATATGAAAAACAAGGTGTGCGACTGATTGATGATAATGGTAGTACTACAAAGTCGGAGAATGATGAAAAGGTTTGTTTTCGTTACATATCGAGAATGTTAGTTTTTTTATATATGCACAAACATAAAGGAATATATATAACTACTCTTTTATATGATACGATATGAGTTTCCTACCTGACTCAATCATTTGATAAACAGTTGAGCTCACAAAGTGAATCAAAGTTGACAAAATTTCACATACTTCCAGCAAAAACGATATTTTCCGACTCCTGTAACACAAAGTGTTTTGTTTGGAAATCTTTTCCTGGATCCAGGTTTGTTTTATTAACAAACTACTCGTCATCTATTTCATATCCAAATGTAGACTTCATTTTACAAATGGATGATCATTTTGTTGGAAGACAAAAAAAGTTTACTATTATCATCAGGTTTGTAATCACTCAATAACATGAAATTTTATCATATACGTAGATTTGAAGAGGTGGCAGAGTTTATATCAGACCAAGTATTTCGGATCAAATGCCAAATTGAAAGTCAAGAATTGTCGCCAAACACAATTTACAGGTGTTATCTTATATTCACGCTAGCAGAAAAATGCCGAGGCCTGCAGTGTCCAGTGAAAATACGGGAAAACAGACACACCAAGTATTTATATTTTAGAACCCCAAGCACACTAAATTTACACAATATTAAAAGGGTTCCTAAGCTGAGAGATGATGGATTGATGGAAGTTATTGTGTTGGCATTCAACTCAAACGAGCTCAAAGGTGATCGCTTTCTTATGAATTTGAAACTGAAATGTTATGAAGGAACTATGTGTGGTCTTATTGTACATGGGATCGAGTTTCGACCTGTGTAGGCATAATATTCAAGATTGGAATGTGTTCTTAATATTCAACAATTAATGTACTTTAGGAACTTATATACCTTTGACTTCAATTATTAGCTTGCTTCTCTTTTATATGCAGTATCTAAAACTAAAAATTGAATTTCAGAGTATTTGTGTTCAGGAAATTATTACTCTATAGTGACACAACACAAATTTGATTTTTACGATACAGATTTTGTGAGTTTTGCTTAACTTAAATTTAACAAAGGGGTAAAATTACCAGAGTTGTAATTCAAAGAAACCATTAAAATGATTGAAATCCAAGGGATCATTCAGCCCTTGGATCATTTATCATCAATGAACCATATTTAAACACAAAATAATAAAGAGAGGGTATTTTTGTCTTTTTACAAATTAACATCATACAAACAAAACTTGAAAAACCTGCAGCGCCCTCACCAATCAAAATACCTAAACCCTAAAAATCAATCCGACTCCAGCGATTGACGATGGACGATTGAGGTTTCTCTGGCGAAGAATCAGTCTGACGCCTACTATTTCATAAACATTCTTTCAATCCGATTGCTTTATATACGATTTAATTACATTCGTTCACTCCAATTTCGTAATATACGATTCACTAACATTTGATCACTCCGAATTGCTTAATATTAGTTCACTTAGGCGAATTCATTGTTCAATGAATTCATCTTCACCATCAATTAAAGGAATGGAATCAGAATACGATCTCAGTGATGAAGAAATTAATGAAGACGAAACTGATGAAGGTAAGTGAAAATGCTAGATTAACAATCAATTCATGCTTGTAACAGTGTATGTGTGTGAAACTGTATGTATATGTAAGCACGTATGTATTTGTATATCTATATGTATGTATATGCAGTATGAAGATGAAACAGATTCACATATAGAATCAGAAATAGCAGCTATATCAATACTCTTTGTCAAGATTACAGGTGTAAATGAATTGGTTACAAGTGAGGTTGAGAGGAATTTGCTTAAGTGTGTGTTTTGGAGGTGTAGGGGATTGGTGACAAATGAGAGGGTGTGTAATGGCTAGCTCTAAATATGAGAGGATGACATCTATTTATACATTATAGATGACATGTACATGAATGGGTTTAAAGAGCACAAATTGCATCTATTTTTAGTCCTAACAATCTCCCCCTTATATGTGATTTGTGCTTCGATCTCGTGTCTTTAAAGTTCATAGGGAGACTTGTTATAAGGTTTGATGATGTCTTTAAGTCTTGAATGTAAATCGGGTTCTCTTGTGTCTTCTTGTAGGTAGATGTTTTTGGTAGTTGAGGAAGATTTGTTGATTATCTTGAAATGAGAATTCTTCTTTTGAAATTCTCATAAACTTTGAAGCTTCGATGTTTGAAGTTGTATAGTTGAGGTGTTGTTGAACTTGCTAAAAACTTCTTCTTTTGGAAGTTCTTGTCTTTGTTGATTATGTTATTTTGTGTCATGTTGATTAGTTGTTGAGAATCTTCTTCTTTTAAAGATTCTCTTGATCTTTGAATATCTTTTGATTGTCCTTAAATGTTGTTGAGTTAATGGGTTGACTTGATTTATTGATGTGAGAGAGCTTTAATGATGAAGCTTGAGATGTGTGGTCTTCTCTTGCACCCCCTAAATTGATGCATTATCTCTTGATCCCCCTTGATCATTGCATTCTCTTGGTCCCCCTTGATTAGACAATAATTTGTTTCTTTGAATGTTACTGGCTTGATAAGATCTTCAAAATGTTGGTGCGGAAGCTTGTTTCATTGGTAGGCTCGATTGCTGTTGTTGTTCATTGGTTTTGAAGATCTTGATTTGGTGTTGATATTGAGTTGTCTTTGCAAAACTTGTATTGTGTAAGTTCTTGATTTGATGTGTGAGACTTTGATTGATTGTCATCACATGAAATATCTTCGTGCATTAGTATCAACTTATCTTTTCTCCCCCTCATGATGTGTTTATGAAACTAATACATCATGAACGTGAGTTGATACAATTACAACGACTGAGTGACAATGTTTTAAGATCCAAATCTCCATCATACTAACTGACTCCTTGACCATCTCTTCCAGATGTGTTTTCCTTGACAAATAATTCGAATAAGTACCTCATATCTACAATATGTGCTAAGCTTCGAATCAATGCATGTTGATAAAGAAAATGTTCAATGGCATTGAAGTAGATATGTGGTACACTGGAGGAGGATGATAGTGAAGAACCTAGCGATGTCGGTGTAGTTGTGTGAGTTGTCGTGAAGACATGTTTTGGGATATTTGTAAGTGGTGAAGGTTGGGGTAATGAAATGTGTCATCCACAGCAAAACCTTGGTTATAGGTTTACGACACGGTACAAGTATCAAGTCCTAACAAAATCACCTCGGGTAAAAAGAGGCAAGATGGACAAGACACAGGAATGTATGTCATAAAAATTTGATCCTCATGAAAAACAGGATCTTCAGAGAACATTTTTGGTTTTGTAAAAGTCAAGCTAGTTGTTACACTAGTCAGGTTTAAAATGTTCATGCCAGTTGCTACACTAGGCAAGTTTTCTTTAATAAAACATTTTCCGGATTTGGGGACCTCACCGGTATTAGTTGGTTTGGGAGTTACCTCAGCGGATGGTGAGGATGACTGATAACCAAAGTTTCAGCCGGCGTTAGCAAGCTATCCGCCTCCATGATTAAAGTATCATGGAACTTTTGTGCGACTTTGCCGCCCTTGGTTATACCAAGCCTTCCAACTGTACCTAACACCGAAGTGTCGGTAGAAATCAATGTAATGTAGGAAGATGTTACATCGAGTCCTGAAATTATTGATATGTCATGAGGTGATAAATCTCTTTCAGTTATTGCACTCTCTGAGGAGTGTGTGTGGTCAGGCTTAACTACTGACTGATCATTAAGGGGATCATCCTTCCGAAGGTCTGATAAATCTACCGAAGTAGTGTTATATTGCCTCTCCGTTGGACGATACAGATAACCCTCATCAAGATAAGTCTGACCTCCAGGCCCTGTTTGATGTTGAGGCTCAACCACATCTTGTTTTTGATGTGATTTATCAAGAGGATTTCTAGCCGATACGCAGGGTTTCTTTTCAAGATTTTTCGAAACCCCTTCAGCCGTTCTGGACTACAATTTTTGACATAAGCCATATAATTATGTCTTAGCGGAAGACTTTACTTCCTTTTGAGGTGACTTTACACCTTTATCATTTGATTGACTTGCACGGTATGATTAACTTAGTGAAAACACATGTTTAAATTATAAAAAATGAAAAATAAATACCTCAACCAAATCAACATTATCCTTTTTATATTTCAGTAAACACAACATGATGTAGAACAACCAATCATATGTGATTATACCATTAAATTTAATGTTTATGTCATTAGAATATTTAATCTTATATGATTATATCAGTCAATCACATGTGAGGAGGCCCAGTTTTGTTCACAAGAAATCATGGTGGTTTTATTACGGCTTAAGGAATGATTTCAAATTCCTCTGTTAGTTTTAATAAAGTGATCTTTGTTAAAGAAATAACGAATAACCTGCTGTCAGTTTTCCAAGTGTGTGATAGGAGACATAAAGTTATATTCGATGATCAACAGTGTTACATTATGAGAAAAGATCTTAAGATGCCAGAAGAGATGATACTTATGATGGCACCAAGAAGTCAACACATGTATATTCTGAATATGTCAAAGGCTTATGTAAAGGCAGCTACATCGCATCAAGCATTTGTGTCCAAAGCTACTGAGCAAGAATCTATCTTATGCCATAAATGGGTGGGTCATTTAAGTTTCAAGAAGATGAACTTCTTTGTACATAACAGTTTAGTTGAAGGGGTTAATGTAAAAGGTTTTAATGATCCAGAAGGGTGCATGTTGTGTAAGAAAGGAAAGCAAACCAAAAAGTCGCATAAGGCCAAGAAACATCATTACATTGATACTCCGGTTGAGCTTCTTCATATGGATCTTTTTTGGTCCCATAAACAAAAAGAGTATCACTGGTCATTCTAAATGTTTGGTTGTTTCCGATGATTACTCGCATTTTACGTGGTAGTGATGTTTGGTTATTTTCGATTATTACTCTCGTTTTACGTGGTAGTGATGTTAAAGAGTAAAGCTGATACTTTTGATCAAATCAATCTGTTAATCACTAGACTTGAGACTTTTTACAAACTAAAGGTAAGAAGAATTCGAACTGATAATGGAACTGAATTTAAGAATCAAAAGATGGAAGAGTTCTGTAATGAAAAAGCCATTCAGCAACAATTTAGTTCTCCTTATACTCCGCAGATGAATGGAGTTGTTGAAAGAAAGAATAGAACTCTAATTGAAATGGCCAGAACAATGTTGGCTAACTCAAAATTACATGTTACTTTCTGGAGTGAAGCAGTTTCTAATGCATGCTACACAATGAATTGAGTTCTTGTTGTCAAATGACACGGCAAGACATGTTATGAGCTGCTACTGAAAAGAAAACCTAACATCAAGCATCTTGAACCATTTGGTGCTCTTTGTACTATTATGATGTCTGAAGATGAGATTGTTGCACAAATGATGTATAACATGCGTATCTCTTCTGAGAACGCATCTGATGTGCGTGTGCAATCTGATATTCCTATAGAAACTGAGAGTAGTAATCCTAGCTTTGACACTAATAATGGTGAATGAGATTCTAATGAATCTATTCCACAATTGGAGGAGACTGTCACACATTCTTAGGGGGAGGAAGTAGTAGAGAAGGTAGTGGAAGAAGAACCAGTAGTGACCACTTCTGAGGATACCATTGAAACTGAAGATTAAAGACGTTCAAGTAGAAATGTGTCTCTCCCTAAGCGTTATGATGATTTTGTGATATATCTTACAGGATTTTCTGGTGTTGCAGCTGATGGATCTTCTACCTTAGACATAGAGTTACACCCTCTACTAATGTTATTACTTCATTTTATACTCAGTTGAATCAGACCCGGAGAATCTTCAGGAATTCGCATTCGTGCTTCGTTTCACATATTGAGCCTGAAGATGTCAAAGAGGCACTACATTATGATGTTTGGGTTACAGCTATTCAATAAGAACTTTTACAATTCAATCATTTGGGTATTTGTGTGACGATCGCTCCAAATCCATATGGACTAACACGTCATTCATTGATTTCATTACGAGGTATTTGACCTCTATATGATACATTTTGTAAACATTACATTCTTTTGAAAAGGCACACCATAAATGTATATTTAAATCAAAGGTTTTCGACATCTGATGATTTCTACATATAGACAATCACCGTATATAATAGTTTACAATAGTGCTTTCATTGACAATGCAGTCAAAATAAGGTACATGGTGATGAATTGGTGAATGCAACGTTTTCTTGAAAAATATGTCATGTAAGACTCCATGCACATAGCTTGTATATCATATAAGCAAACAGCGGAAGACTTCTAGGGAACCTGAGAATAAACATGCTAACAAGTGTCAACACAAAGGTTGGTGAGTTCATAGTTTTAGTATTTCGCATAATCTGTATATAAAAATGGATCACAAGATTTCAGTTTTTTTCATCCAGAAACGTTTATCAAAATGTTCTACAAGAATGAGCACCCTGGTAACCAAGCCTTAACGTCTATAATAAGTACCCCTCGTTTAACATGCAACCAACATGTACAATACACGCAATCCATCGTGTACTAACTTCAAATAGCATACGTCTGTTTTATAGTTCAGGCTAGAGTTTCTTTCTATACCTGGAACAGACGGGGATGTTAAACCCTATGGATCCATATATCTCTATTCGCGCACATCGGTTCTTATAACCGACAGTTACTAGTTACCAAAGCTAAGGGATTTTCGGTTCAAACTCGGTGTAGAATTTAGTATGTACTTGTATCCATTGCGTTTAAAATAAATTGCATGTATTCTCAGCCCAAAAATATATATTGCAAAAGCAATTAAAAAGGGATCAATGAAACTCACCTTAGCAGCATATAAAGTTGTTCATCGTAATGTGATCGAAACTCAGAATATCAAATAATCGTAGATCTCAACCTAGAGAACATAGGTTGGTCAATAAATGTCTATCAAGCTAGGTCTGGTCATTGTGTATCACAATCCTAATGCTCGAGATCGACATACAAAAGTTATCCAAAGTCGTTTCAAAAAGTCAATTTTGACAATAGTTCAACAAAACGAGACGTACCTTATTTAAGGATTCATTTACTCGGCTGGTAATATTTAAAAATCCATTTTATCAATCTTGTAAACAAGTTGTTTAAATCTCAATTGCAGATTCAAAAGCAATTTCATTTAACGTCAAACATAATTTAGTTGATCATATCTTTTAATCCGTTCATCAAAACTATTCGATATCTAAATGAAAAGTTATTGATTTTTCGCCAGCTTTCCAAAAACATGTATATCATATACCTTTTACCAGTAATATATGTATTTAATTCGTGATTCATTATAAACTATTTATCGATGAAATTTAGCATACAAGCATGTATAAATATATATACTCGAGCACTAGACATGTATACACTATTAATTTATAAAGGATAAAATATAAGTACTTACGTATCAATATTGAGATTCAATATTGTAGGGAAAGTACGTAGACGCAACGAAGATGATAAACACTAATTTGACTCACGAGCAATACCCTCGAACAATACCCATAACCTCCTTAGTAATAACCCATAGTTTCCTTAGCTTTGACCCATTTGAAAACTTGGTTTGAAATAACCCGAACCTACTCACGTCGTAATATTTTATGTATAATATTATTAATTAATAATAATATCAATACTAAAATAATAAGATTAATAATAATATTAATCTTAATAATAATAATAATAATAATAATAATAATAATAATAATAATAATAATAATAATAATAAATAATAATATATATTTATGTATAACAGAGAGAGATTGAGAGAAAGTGTGTAAAGAGTTCGGCAGAAACCTGGGCTATTTATAGAATAATTCCTGATTCTGACCCCCATGCGATCGCATGGGTTTTGTGCCTATTTTCCATGCGATCGCATGGCCCTCTGATCCAGCTCACAAACTTTTATTTTCTTGTTTGTCGACATAATATTTAATTATATATATAATTTATATAATTAATTATATATTACATTAAATTCATATGCATAGTTGACTTGTAATTCTTGTTCCGATAAGTCGTACGTCATCACGCGACTTATGTTCCGGTTCCGGTTTTTTGAGTGTCCCTTCGTACACTGAGAAAACTTGTATTTTACATTTCGTGACACGTATTTTTGTCAAAATATAGCCTTAAATTATCCATAAACTATATCACTCGAAATATATCTTAAACTCTCGAGTGTTTTGGTCATTTACTTCTATAAATCAATGGCTCGTTATCTAACGAAGTATTTTTAATAATATTGTTTTTAAATCAAAACGTTTTGTAACCAAATTAATATTTATAAACACGTTTTAAATATACGTCACAAGTTATTCATATATCCAATTCCAACAGTTAATATTCCTTATTTTTGTATCGTCTAGATTACGTTATTTAAACAAACACTTTACCATATTTTCCGAATATCGTTAAGAATGAACGATTTCTCAAATCAGCGTGAACCTCACAACAGAGACCCGTAACAACATCGTAATCATTAAAAGACTTAGTAAATATCTTTTAATTCAATCGTTTGGCATAATCTTTTAACTCCGTAGTTAAATATATCAATCAGATAATCAAACCAATAAGGTTAATGCACAGTATCATTTTCATAACACTTTGTTACGTTTCCAAGTTATAGTATGTATATCTAATTACATATAATTGTTCGCGAATCGTTGAGAACAATCGAAAGGTATTTGAATAGTTTAAAATTTTGAGATTCAAATTCATAGACTTTGCTTATCGTGTCGGAAACGTTAAAGATTAAGTTTAAATTTGATCAGAAATTTTCGGGTCATCATAGTATCCCCCCGTTAAAGAAATTTCGTCCCGAAATTTGAGTGAGGTCGTCATGGCTAACAATAAAAATGCTTTCATGACGTATATGAGTCGATAAATAGAGTTTTATCACCGTTGAATAATATGGATATAACAATCCGATTACTCGAAGCGTATGAGAGAAGTTATCGTATAATAGTGAATTTGAAGGAATAGAGATTCGTCTTAACTTTTGATGTAGTAACGATTGATTTCCGGAATTTAAGGAATAGAAAATCTTCATAATCTAAATAAGATTTGATTCTTCGAGAATTAAGGAGATTTTGTTTTGCGTAATCTGCCTCGATTGCTATGTCTGATATTTCGCTATAAATTGACCACTTCCGTTTCATTATTTTCACCACTCCTACATTTTCTTTCTCATTTCATACTTCCAAAAGATTGTGAAATGCTTCATCCAGTTCTGATTCTTGATATACTCCTAACTTTCATATCCGTCATTCTTCTTTTTCATCTACCACCAGAGGAAGTTACTTTCTTCTACCATTACCTTGGGGTTATAGTATTTTTCATTCTCCCGTTTCTTTATATCGCTATACACATTGATATACACGGTTTGTAAATTTCGAGGTTGTTATCGGGCTTATATTCTCCTTTATATTTCGGAGCTTCATGCTTTCGTTTTCTCTTCCCGACTTTAAGTCAAGCGAATAATGGTCCAGAATTTGTAGGTATGATGTTTTGAGATGAACATAACTAATGTTCTAAGAAAGAAATTGTAATGGCACGATCTTGATTTGTCAAATTGCTAGAATATCCGGAAAAGACCGAATCATCAAGAAATATGTTTTCTTGATAACTTTAGAGATTAAATAGAATGAAAGAGTTATGTAACATGGTTCATGATGAGGGTGGGATCTGTGAACCTTCATCACGTTCCATTAGAAACTCAGCATGACTTACTGTAATATAATCACGTTGGCCTGACATCATTATATTATACTAATTCATGCTTCAGTTCCCAACACTACTTCAAAACATTCATATTTTAAACTTGAATTTTTCAGAATTTAGAAACTAACACAGTTTCTTTTATGATGTAACACAGATAGCGTGAATGAATGAATAATTTCAGATGGTTACGAAATTATCTTCAGAAATATTGAGGATATTTATAATGAAAGATACGATGATATCTTAGAATATTCAAGATAATGATGATGATGAAGAATATTGTCCGTAATAGTTTTAGAGTAAGGAGTAAGGTATTTGCTAAGGATTTCAGCAGACACTGAATCATTTGTATTCTTTGAAGGCAGGTTCAGTCTTTGTGATTTATCCACAGCCTCCTTCATACTTTGCTCAATCCGTTTTCCAGTTCCAAACCTTCTCCTTTTCTCAGCTTTACCACCATACCATTCTTTATCATCAAACTTTTGACTGTTAAGCTCGTTTACAGTTTTTGCTGCTTCATCAACATTTTTCCAAAATTCGAAGAACTAGTTTCGTAGTTTGGGGTATTTTTCAGAAACTTCACATTCGAAGTATGTACGTCCAGGAGATAGACATTATATGTATATATATAACTGTTGGCGTAGACGTGCTGCAAGATTTCAAAATACTGATTGCTAATTCCCGATAATTCGTATGGCAATTCTCGTTACAGGATGTGGATGAGTACATGATAGGGTTTCAATGAGTATAAGGATTTTTCAGAAGGTCAAGGATAAATGAAGTTGTTGGTAAATTTACTGCTAATGTGGTGGAACATGAAAGGTTCCCGGTAACAAAAACGTATATGCCAAAGTTACCGGTCTGAAAGGTCGTCATTGACTGGTTGAATGGTTGATAATGCTGGATACTTTGAAAAGGAATTGCAAGATTATTTTCGGTAAAAACAACGCTAAAGGATCTTGCATGGTTTTGAAGTCAAAGTATAGCTTTGAAAGATGTAGAGATCTAAGAATGATGTCACCGGTTCAGAGTTATGAATTGGATTCTGATCCGTCAATATCAGAATGTGTAATTGAATTTGTATGAGATGATTGGGTATCATTGTGAGCATGATTAATAGATTTGTGAATCAAAGTTGAAGAATGTACAATCTAACATATTAATTGTGAACTTATATATTTCTCGAGTATTACCTACCCGTTAAAGATTTCACATTTAATATTTTGTACAAAAGAATTTTCATTACAGTCTTTATGAAAATATATGTATGTATATTTTCTTCAGATGTAATACAGATTTAATGAGTTAATATCATATTAAGCTCATTTGATTTTTGGCTTGAATTAGAAATGAATAATCTCTAAAACATTAGAGATTGCATAATCTTTGCGGAGTATTTCACTAATGAAATCAATACTTCATTATTTATTCTTATTGATATTCCTCGATAAAGGATGTTGGTATTCGTGGAATTCTTGCTAACTTCGCAAGGTGCAAATGATGTCTTCTAGAAAGTTTCGAGTGCATCGAAGATGAAAGTGTAAAATCAACCATGTTATTGAATAATACACTTGGTTTATTATGAAACGAAATTCATTGAATTGAAATAGAGATTGTAGTTAACGAAGGTTGTACATCATAGCATATTTATAATATGAATTAACCGAGTAGTTAAGTTCCATACATAATAGCTTAGTACAGAAAGATTTATTAGGGTTTAAAATTTATATATATAAGATATACATATAAATTCTTCGGAGGGAATGAGTTATTATTTCATAACTCGTTGATTCAATATACGCGTTATTGATTCGTAATGATGTCCACGGTAATTCTTGAACTGACGGAGCTTGTGATGTTAGAGGTGCTGTTGATTCTAACGATGTTGACAGCACTTACTGTGTTGGTGAAGCTAAGGGTACTATTGATGTTGTGATATAACAAGTCTAGCTTGTAAATCATACACCATTCCGATCAGAGTTTCTACTCTATCTGATTTATGGCTAGGGTTAGAATAGATAAGCTCTAAACTTTAGAAATTACATAATCGCCATAGAATGTTTCTCCGATGAAGTTATGAATCAATAAATCATCGTTTATTGTCGTTGATACTCCTTGGTATCTATGGTGCGTATGATGGTGATATCCGAGGTACAGATCGTGATGTTGAGGCATGTGATGTGGATGTTGTTGGTGGTGGTAATGGTACTGTTGGCGTTGTTGTTAGTGGTACTAGTGCTGTTGGTGCTGAGGATGGTGATGTTACTGGTGTTGGTGATACTGCTGGTGTTTGTAAATTGTGTACAGTGCTCTCTAAAGTTAACACTCGAGCTCGAAGTTCTTTAACTTCTTCTACTAACCCTGGTTGGTTATCGGTGTGAGGTAGAGGTCGAATATCTTTTCTAGTTCCGTTAATGGTAGCTTCAAGATGAAAAATTCTCGCAAAAAGAGTATAAACGGTGTTGCGAACAGGTTCGCCGATAAGCGGATCGAGTACTCCGACGTTAGGCGGTAAGTTCGGCTCGTGGTATGGAGTACCTTCTTCATTTCTCCATAGGGTAAGTATTTCGCGAACCCATCCCCATTTTCTAAAGAAATCACGGTAGTTGATCGGTCGGTGTGGTCCCGTCACGCTGTCTTCGGAGTTGGAGGGACTTGGTCTATTCGAAGAGGCCATCTTACGCGATCACTGAAAGTTATGAAATGATTCTCGATATGAATTGAGGGTTGAATACTGGATGATACCTTCGTCTTCTCGCATACGTATATATAGTAAAAGGATTCCGTAATTTACGGAGGGAATTTCGAAAAACACCAAATAAGATCCACTATAGTAGATATGATAGGATATAATTCGTCTATACACTATTCATGCAATCAATGCAGTAACACGTGTTTAGACTTGAGATGATAGACAAGTAATTTCCGACAAGAAATGATAAGCAAAACTTTTGACATGCAGACACAGTCGAAGTCCACACTTACTAAAGCATCCTAACAACTATCAGTTAGACACACTCATGCAAGACCTGGTTCACTAGGACCAACGCTCTGATACCAACTGTGACGATCGCTCCAAATCCATATGGACTAACACGTCATTCATTGATTTCATTACGAGGTAAAATACCTCTATATGATACATTTTGTAAACATTACATTCTTTTGAAAAGGCACACCATAAATGTATATTTAAATCAAAGGTTTTCGACATCTGATGATTTCTACATATAGACAATCACCGTATATAATAGTTTACAATAGTGCTTTCATTGACAATGCAGTCAAAATAAGGTACATGGTGATGAATTGGTGAATGCAACGTTTTCTTGAAAAATATGTCATGTAAGACTCCATGCACATAGCTTGTATATCATATAAGCAAACAGCGGAAGACTTCTAGGGAACCTGAGAATAAACATGCTAACAAGTGTCAACACAAAGGTTGGTGAGTTCATAGTTTTAGTATTTCGCATAATCTGTATATAAAAATGGATCACAAGATTTCAGTTTTTTTCATCCAGAAACGTGTATCAAAATGTTCTACAAGAATGAGCACCCTGGTAACCAAGCCTTAACGTCTATAATAAGTACCCCTCGTTTAACATGCAACCAACATGTACAATACACACAATCCAACGTGTACTAACTTCAAATAGCATACGTCTGTTTTATAGTTCAGGCTAGAGTTTCTTTCTATACCTAGAACAGACGGGGATGTCAAACCCTATGGATCCATATATCTCTATTCGCGCTCATCGGTTCTTATAACCGACAGTTACTAGTTACCAAAGCTAAGGGATTTTCGGTTCAAACTCGGTGTAGAATTTAGTATGTACTTGTATCCATTGCGTTTAAAATAAATTGCATGTATTCTCAGCCCAAAAATATATATTGCAAAAGCAATTAAAAAGGGATCAATGAAACTCACCTTAGCAGCATATAAAGTTGTTCATCGTAATGTGATCGAAACTCAGAATATCAAATAATCGTAGATCTCAACCTAGAGAACATAGGTTGGTCAATAAATGTCTATCAAGCTAGGTCTGGTCATAGTGTATCACAATCTTAATGCTCGAGATCGACATACAAAAGTTATCCAAAGTCGTTTCAAAAAGTCAATTTTGACAATAGTTCAACAAAACGAGACGTACCTTATTTAAGGATTCATTTACTCGGCTGGTAATATTTAAAAATCCATTTTATCAATCTTGTAAACAAGTTGTTTAAATCTCAATTGCAGATTCAAAAGCAATTTCATTTAACGTCAAACATAATTTAGTTGATCATATCTTTTAATCCGTTCATCAAAACTATTCGATATCTAAATGAAAAGTTATTGATTTTTTGCCAGCTTTCCAAAAACATGTATATCATATACCTTTTACCAGTAATATATGTATTTAATTTGTGATTCATTATAAACTATTTATCGATGAAATTTAGCATAAAAGCATGTATAAATATATATACTCGAGCACTAGACATGTATACACTATTAATTTATAAAGGATAAAATATAAGTACTTACGTATCAATATTGAGATTCAATATTGTAGGGAAAGTACGTTGACGCAACGAAGATGATAAACACTAATTTGACTCACGAGCAATACCCTCGAACAATACCCATAACCTCCTTAGTAATAACCCATAGTTTCCTTAGCTTTGACCCATTTGAAAACTTGGTTTGAAATAACCCGAACCTACTCACGTCGTAATATTTTATGTATAATATTATTAATAATAATATCAATACTAAAATAATAAGATTAATAATAATATTAATCTTAATAATAATAATAATAATAATAATAATAATAATAATAATAATAATAATAATAATAATAATAATAATAATAATAATAATAATAATAATAATAATAATAATAATAATAATAATAATAATAATAATAATAATAAATAATAATATATATTTATGTATAACAGAGAGAGATTGAGAGAAAGTGGGTAAAGAGTTCGGCAGAAACCTGGGCTATTTATAGAATAATTCCTGATTCTGACCCCCATGCGATCGCATGGGTTTTGTGCCTATTTTCCATGCGATCGCATGGCCCTCTGATCCATCTCACAAACTTTTGTTTTCTTGTTTGTCGACATAATATTTAATTATATATATAATATATATAATTTATATAATTAATTATATATTATATTAAATTCATATGCATAGTTGACTTGTAATTTTTGTTCCGATAAGTCGTACGTCATCACGCGACTTATGTTCCGGTTCCGATTTTTTGAGTGTCCCTTCGTACACTGAGAAACCTTGTATTTTACATTTCGTGACACGTATTTTTGTCAAAATATAGCCTTAAATTATCCCTAAACTATATCACTCGAAATATATCTTAAACTCTCGAGTGTTTTGGTCATTTACTTCTATAAATCAATGGCTCGTTATCTAACGAAGTATTTTTAATAATATTGTTTTTAAATCAAAACGTTTTGTAACCAAATTAATATTTATAAACACGTTTTAAATATACGTCACAAGTTATTCATATATCCAATTCCAACAGTTAATATTCCTTATTTTTGTATCGTCTAGATTACGCTATTTAAACAAACACTTTATCATATTTTCCGAATATCGTTAAGAATGAACGATTTCTCAAATCAGCGTGAACCTCACAACAGAGACCCGTAACAACATCGTAATCATTAAAAGACTTAGTAAATATCTTTTAATTCAATCGTTTGGCATAATCTTTTAACTCCGTAGTTAAATATATCAATCAGATAATCAAACCAATAAGGTTAATGCACAGTATCATTTTCATAACACTTTGTTACGTTTCCAAGTTATAGTATGTATATCTAATTACATATAATTGTTCGCGAATCGTTGAGAACAATCGAAAGGTATTTGAATAGTTTAAAATTTTGAGATTCAAATTCATAGACTTTGCTTATCGTGTCGGAAACGTTAAAGATTAAGTTTAAATTTGGTCAGAAATTTCCGGGTCATCACAATTTGGCGTCTAGTGATTCCACTAAAAGGCTGTAAACCATATGGCTTATAGTGGGTTTTGAAAAATAAGAGAGATGATTAAGGGATTGTGATTCAGAATAAAGCTAAATTGGTAGTTAAAGGTTATCAGCAGATACTAGACATTGATCATCACGGGGTGTATCCTCTAGTAGCTAGAGTGGAGGCGATCAAAATGTTTTTGGCATTTGCTTCATAAGAGGTTTTAAAGTGTTTCAGATGGATGTGAAGAGTGCATTCTTGTATGGAACTCTATAAGAAACAGTGTATGTGACTCAGCCACCGGGTTTTACTGATCCACATCATCCATAAAAAGTTTATCTCCTATAGAAAGCACTTTATGATCTTCATCAAGCCCTGAGAGCTTGGTATGCTACTCTGCCAAATTACATGATAGAAAATGGTTTAACAAGAGGAGTCATCGATCAAACTCTGTTTATTAAAGAAAAGGGTGATGATATTATGATAGTTCAGGGATATGTGGATGATATCATCTTTGGATCTACAGATGAGAAAATGGTAGATGAACTTCAAGATGTAATGCTGATCAAACGGAAAAGAGTTTCTTTCCACATCAAATGAAGTATGTAGCTGACATCCTGAGCTGGTTCAAGATGGAAGATGAACGAGTTGCCCATAATCCTCTATCGGTGGATCACGGGATTACACCTGAAAATCAAGGGGGAAAGTCAATCAGACCTTATATAGTTCTATCATTGGTTCCCTTATGTATTTCACAGCATTATGACCTGGCATTATGTTTGCCACTTGTCGGTGTGCTCGTTATCAGGCAAATCCAAATGTAAACCATATGTTAGCAGCAAAGAAGATCATGAGTTATCTCAAGGGGTTTCCTAGTTTGGGCCTATGGCATCCGCGTAATGATGGGTTTGAGTTAACAGTGTATAGTGATTAGTGATTCTGACTACGGGGGATGCAAAAGAGATTTTAAATCTACGTCTAGTGGATGTCAGTTTCTTAGGAGCAGATTAGTGAGCAGGCAGTGTAAGAAACAGACTGTTGCTGCACAATCAACATGTGAAGCTGAATATATTGCTGCTGCAAGCTGTTCCTCTCGGGTAGTCTGGAATTAGCAACAACTGCTCGATTACGGTTTTCATGTTTCTAACACTCCTATTTATGTTGATAATATTGTTTCTATTACTGTTACTAAGAACCCTGTTAATCATTCTAAGACCAAACATATAGGGGTCAAGTATCATTTTTTTAGAGACTGTTATGAAAAGAAATTAATTGACGTCCTGCAAATAGGTACCACAACCCACCGTGCTAATTTGTTTACCAAGGCTTTTGACCGACCTTGTTTTGAATTCCTATTAATGGTGCTTGGTGTGAGAGCTAAGGCCGAGGTTGTATCTGATAAAGAGACTTTGAAGTAACCAACTGTTGTGTATCATTTGTAAAATTTTGCATCTACATGTTTCATAAGTTTGCATGTTTAGTTAGCTAATTTCCTGTTTACATGATCATTTTATTTTCTATTTTACATGTTTCTTATGTTTAGTCTAGATAAAATTCGAAAAACCCAAAAAGATTTTTTTTTTTTTTAGTATTTTAGGGGGAGAAAATGGCAACATCGAAAAATACAAAAAATGATAAAATGAAAAACCATAAAAAGTAGAAAAACCTTAAAATGAGAAGCTGATATGTGGAAGGAACATGACTGTATTACTGAACTTGCATGTTTATCGTTCTGCGTACAAAGTAAGTAATGCATGATTAGCAATGATATGTTGGTAGGCTTAAACGATTGATTTTTAGAATGAGATGATCACACACATAAAAAGTAAATATCTTGATAAGAAAATCATGGAAAGGTTTACAGTGGTTGAGGGTAGTCACCTAACTATACCTAAGAATGTATCGAGAAATAGTTGTTTAGGAACTCAACAGACGGTTGAGGTCTCCCCTACTAAGAATTATACTCGGTAGAGAAGGATGGCTCAGTAAATCCGCAAGGTGAGTTTACTCTGTCTAGGATACATACCAATTTCTATTTACTCTTAATGCTTTAATCAAAATTAATTACTCAAAAGTTGGTTTATTCAAAAGGGAGTGTCATTCCTATGAAAGGGCTAAAAAGTGCAGCCCTGTTTCACAGACAATAAATGATTTGAGTATACAACATCACAACTAAGGAGATAAGGTTAACACCAAAGTTTGAAGACAGTCGACAACTCGAGAATCTACTTAGTGTCAAAGAGAGTGGTGCATCATTGCAAAAATGAAAAAAAAAAATTGAAAAATGAAAAAAAAAATGACAAAAATGAAAAATGAAAAATGAAAAAAATGAAAAAAATGAAAAAAATGAAAAAAATGAAAAGAATGAAAAATAAATAAATAAATGTATTTCGGGTTGATGCATCACAAATTCAAAGATCATGCCTTGAATGTAATCTCAGAAAGTTATACAAGCCTACGACAATGGAGTGTTTCAAGAACAGAAGATTATCTATTCACATCACCATGAATAGAAGAAGTTACCTCAATTTGAAGAGCTTGAATCATTCTGTACACAAAAACTTCTTCTTAGCTGGACGATTCACTTAATGTATGTGGTATAGGATTGTGCCCTTTAAGGTCTAGATAGCGAGAGATACTTTTTGGAGGGTATTCTGACATCTCACTCATAAAGAAAGCTCAAGTCTTTCAAACATCCGTTTCCTCCAATAACTTTAAAAATAATCATCAAGCATGAGGTATATAGCAGGTGGTTCCTATATGCGTTCTTTCAGAGTATTCAATATAATTGAGACAAGCAATGCTATCTGAAACGAAAAGTATGCTTGTAAGGTTGAAGCTCATGGCTGACAGGGTTGCTAGAAACACCGTGAGAATATTCATGTTCAATTAAATGGAAAGTACATCGAGGTGATAGCGAACATCGTCAATAGATTTGTGCTCAATTGACTACCTAATAAATTGTACGATCTCAAATGATGACTGAGTCTATAATTTAAGCTGACATTGAAATATGTTCAAGTAATTAATGCTAATGTGATCATCAAAAGGTCTAAAAGGAAAGTCTAAAGAGATCTATTGATGTTTAATGACTAAAAGTGTAGGTATTTAAATAAGTTGAAGAGAAAAGAACGATGTAGAAACTGATAGTATAGTTTAGTTCTGATCCCTGGATAAAATCATCTTTCTCACAAGAATGTGTTTCCTATGTACTTCGTTATTTATCATAGTTATGATTTCTTCTTAATTAGTTGATTAGTTTAAAAAATTCCGTGTGCGTTACTCATTTTGTATGTTTTATTTTCATTTGCATATAGTTAATTTGCATTATAATATGAAAAATACAAAAAGATTTTGGTGTTTTTTAGCATAATTTTTATAAAATCCAAAAACATTTTGCTTTATTTTAGCTTAGTTTATTTGTATTTGGTTACTAATCATATCTACGAGTGTGCGTAATAGGGGAAGTTAAAAAGCTGGAAAGATCAACGTTCAAGACGAATTTATAATGATCGGGTATTAACTTACTTAACTCATTCCATTAAATGTTAGATATGGTAAGTAAGTATGCGAAGGTGAGTGTGAATAGGTGTATTTTTGATTGTGTGTTAATAGTGCATTGGCGTTAATCATAAGTGTGTGAAAACTTTGGAATTAAAAGTTAAATTTTACGCTGGATTTGCATCCGTACGGATACAACATGTATCTACACGGATACAAACTGTAACCGTAAGGTTAAGGACAACTGAATGTTTTTAACGTTATTTGTATCCGTATGGGTACATACTGCACCCGCACGGTTTCATAACTTGTGGCCGATTAGACATCTGCAACAGCACGATTGCAGAAAAGGTATAAATACCCAAAATCAGAACCGTAACAGTTGTGCTTTCATAATTGTTTAAGAGTAAACTCATCTTAAAATTTCCTAGTGTACTGATGTGGTAGCGGAGTGGTATAAAATAGTTATTAATTTTAGCAGAAAATACTATTAAATACGATACAATTTTACACAAGATATTTATTTATTTAGAGAACGGATATACTTAAACCTTGCTACAACATTTATAGGCAGTGTACCTAATCGTACAGTAGTGTAGTTTTTAGTAAGTCCGGTTCGTTCCACAGGGAATCTTTTTAAACAAAGCTTAACGCTATATTAGTTTACTTTTTATAAAAATACAAACATATATATAAGTAATATTATTATTATAAAGGGGGGTTTTTACCGTTTAGTGACCGGTTTGTCGATTTTAAAACTTTAGTCGCAGTTAAAACCAAATGTAAAATAATAAATAAATACAAGACTTAATTTTAAGCGTAAAGTAAATAACGATAATGAAATTGCGAATAATAAAAGTGCGATAAAATAAACTTGCGATAATTAAAAAGGACGATAATTAAAAGTGCAATTAAATAACAATAAATAAAAGTGCGATAATTAGAAGTGCAATTAAATATAAAATAAAGGAAATTAAATATGAAATAAAAGAATTATGCTTATTTAAACTTCCGTAATCATGATGTTTGACGTGTTGATTTTAGTTTTATGCCCATGGGTTAATTGTCCTTTGTCCTGAATTATTTAATATGTCCGTTTGGTTTTTGTCCATAACAGTCCATCAGTCATAAACATAAAGTGCGAGTGTCCTCATCAAATTATTCTTATACCCGAAGTTAAATATTCCAACTAATTCGGGACTTAAACTGTAACAAGATTTTAATACTTTGTTTAATAATTACACCAGGATGTCGACTGAGTGTAACCCAAGGTTTTAATATTTTGTTATCAATTATACCAAGTGTCCTTGTACATAATTTCACCCCTGTTTTAATTATTCTAGTGGCTATTAATCCATTCCCGTGTCCGGTTAAATGAACGATTATTCGTACATATAAATACCCCGCCCATCGTGTCTGATTGAGTGTATATGGTAATTTATAGGGACGCCCAATTGTAAATCTTTATATTAACATTAACAAACTATCATTTAGTTAAACAAATATAAAGCCCATTAATAGCCCATAGTCTAATTTCCACAAGTGTCGTTCTTTTGTCCAAACCCCAATTATGGTACAAAGCCCAATTACCCAATTTTAGTAATTAGCCCAACATCATGATTACTTCGTTTTAAATAAGCATAATAATAACTTAGCTACGAGACATTAATGTAAAAAGGTTGAACATAACTTACAATGATTAAAAATAGCGTAGCGTTACACGGACAGAATTTCAACTTACACACTCAAACGATCTCTATCATAAATCTTATTATTATTATAATTTAAAATTAAAATTAAGATTATTGTTATATCTTATTACATTAACATTATGATAGAGATTTTTAGATATAGATATTGATATTTGATATTAAGGGGAAAGATATATAAATAGAAAGATATATTTAGGATAGAAAAAGGTATTCCTATATTGAACGTAAATCATCGCCTTTTATAGGCAAAATATGAAATTGAATTTTCATTTACGACCCCTGAACTATGCTCAATTAACAACTTTTTATTATTTAATATTATTCTTATTATGAATTATTTAAATATTATATTTTATTCTTGTGCATAGTTGACTCGTAATTTTTACACCGTTGCGTCGAGCGTTGAGAGTTGACTCATGTCCCGGTTCCGGATTTTCGAACGTCCTTTCGTACAATTTTATATCGTGTACTTTGCGTTTTGTAACTTGTACTCTTGTCATTTTTAGACGTTCTTCATCAATAATTTGAACCTTTTTGATTGTATCTTGTACTTTTGAGCTTTTTGGACCTTTGTGTCTTCAATTCGTCGTTTTCGCCTTTTGTCTTCGCACTTATTTAATATAAACGAATATTACTTGAAAATGGAACAATTGCAACTAAAATCTTGTCTTTCTTGGGGGATAATGCTATGAAATATATGTTCCTTTTTAGCCTTATCATGTACGAAGGAGTTTTTGTTGTTGTTTCGATTATTCTACTCGTTATTGTGATCAATTTCATCCAAATAAGGTACGATTTCATCCATTAAATATCAAGTTATTTTGATTTTTAGGTTTTGAAATCCTAGGATCGAATTAGGTCAAATGGATTAGTTTAGATTGTGATATGCTATTGGAAAATGTTTACCGGAGATTTTAGGCCCTATTCCAACACGTTTCTCAATCATCTAAGTGATTTGGGTTGGATTTTAATTTTGAAAACCCAACCATAACCGTACGATTGCACATTGCAACCGAGCGGTTACATATTGGATTCATATGATTATCAGTGCATCCGCACGGTTACAGAAATTCAAACAATTTTTAAATTTTGTTGTGTAACCGTGTGTTCACACACTGTATCTGTACGGTTGCAAAGACAAAACCCTAATTTCATATTTTTATCTAAGTGTTGGTATTTTGCGATATCTAATGTTTCGTTTTCAGATTCATTATGTCCGAAACTCAATCGTCTGCTAATCCCAACATTGTACCATCTGGGGCAACTGGATCTGGTTTCGGAGGTGGTGCGCAAAGAGCTACTGCTGATAAGAGATCCAAGACTAAGAGGGTTAATAGTCACGCTCTAAGAAGGCCTCGGAGCATAACAATGAGCTTCAGATCGGCAAAAACAACAACATGCTGGATAATCTGAACAAGACCGAGATGTTAAGTGATTATCAAGGGATGATTGACTTTCTCGCTCATTCTAGAATCTCCAAGGCCATTACTCATGATGTGCCATCCTATGTGTCTCACCAGAGAGAATTCTGGAAGAATGCAAAGTTGTCCAAGATTCAAGATGGTGACCGTCGAATTGATGTTATTGAGAGTGTGGTTCAGGGAAGACCGGTTGTTGTTACTGAGAGTCATTTTAGGAGACTCTGGGTTTTAATGACACACCTTATATGAAAAGTAAGCTAAACATGGGTCTGGTTAAGGGTTGTTTGAAAAGATGCAAGTTTACAGGGGAGATTACTAAATCAAAGGTGCTGAAGTCAGGTTTCTGTCATGTGTGTAAATATTTGGCTCACGTGATCTTGCACTGTTTGAGCTCGAGAAGAGAGGGTCATGACGAATTGAACACTTCATGCAATCGGTGATGGTTGTCCTAATCTTGAACATTCCTTTCAACTTTTCGGAAGTGAATTTTGATTATATGGTGAAAAACATGAAGTTCAAATCTGATCCGTTCTTATCTATCCTCGATTTCTTCAGATGATAATTGATTCTCAACATGATGGGTTGATCAGGGATCCCAAGGATCTTATTCAGTTGCATATCATGACCGACGAGGTTGTAAGATGCTTATGATTCTACAAGGAGAAGGACACACCTCCTAATAGAACATTATTCAGTCATCTGATCAATCCTAACTATGTTGCTCCAGAGAACAAGAAGTGGAGACATAATGACAGTGATTCTGATGATGAAGATGTTGCATCGGTTCTTACTGAGTATGATAAGCAAGATGTTAACAAGGGTGCTGCTGGGTCAGAGTCGGGGCCTAATGCTGATGAGATTGAGAATATAAGTCTGGAAGATGATCTAGTTGTTGATGAACATGGTGATATTTTATTGTCACTGAAGAGGAAGAAAATGGATCTGGTTGTTAATTCTGAACTGATTAGAGGTAGACATAAAAGGTCATGATACGTTGTAAAGAAGAAAAGCGATGTGTCTTCTTCTGCTACTCAAAATCCACAATCCTCACAACCAACATAGCCTGCACAACCAACACAGCCTGCACAACCAAGTCAACCAACTTTACTGCAACAACAAACTCTATAACAATCTCAAACTGGAGGTTCAAAAGCATTAACCATTCTACCATCGGGTAACTATGCTAATCTGGTTGAAAAGGTTTTTAATTTACAATCCACGGTATTGTCTCTTGTTTCGAAGTGTGATAACTGAAGTCAGCCAACAAGGAAAAGAACAAAAAGGTTGAAGAGATGCAAACTAAAGTTGATCGGTTGATCTCTGAGTTAGAGAATTTAAAGAAATAAACAGAAGATGTGAAGAGGCTTGCAAAGGAACAAGCTAAAAGAATCCGACGATTGGATCGTCGTAAAAGAAGGTTTAGAGATAAGCTTTGTGCCGATAACGAAGACACACTGTTAGGTTGAAAAACATTGAAGACGAGCTAGTATCAACCGAAAGTAAAGCATTTTCAGGTTCAAGCTCATCGTCTGATGGTCCTGAGAATGTAAGTCAAATTCACGAGGTACATTTTCCTAAACCTGTTTCCATTGATATTCATAGGTTAACATATTTTTTTGTACAATCAAGGTACAATGATCAACTCGTTGAACCATGATGTCGAAGAAGGAGAAATTGTACATACTATGAGTAATGAAGAGGTAGCTAGGATGTTTGGTATTGATGTTGAATAGTTGATAGCAAGTGAAAGAGCACCGGATACTTCGGGAGATAGACATACTGAGGATGATAGTGCAAAAGAGGTTATTATAGAAGAAGCGTTGGATGACGAGAATTCACCGAATGAGAATGTTGGTGAAGATTTGCCAGAGTTTGTTGATCTTATCACACAACAGATTGATGAAGTGTTTAATCGTAAGGTGAACGAAAAGAAGGCAACTGAAGAGGTTGGTGAATCTTCAGGGCAAAACAAAGATAATGAAAATTTTGATGAATTGAATAAGTGAAGTAATCAAGAATGGAGAGAATACCAAAAGAATATGAAAAAGTCCTGGTTTAGTAAACCGCAGCTTAAACCCAAGTATAAAATGTATTACGATCGAATGGGTAAAGTGATTGCGGGTAAAATTTTGAGTTGGGTGTTTTTCAAGGACTTAGACTATTTTGGAGTTAGATGGGTAAACGGCGTTGATTACTTCAAGCACGTTGTTGATTTCAAGACATTTTCGAATTTTGAGATGATGGAACTAGCCCGGTTGAAACTACTTTACAGTGAGACGGACGGTTCCGTCAATAGATGCAAGACAAGATAAAGAAGGAATTTAAATATGAATGGTCGGTGTTGGCTCCACAGTTTCCGAGAATCACGTATAGAACTGATGATGAAACTGGGAAAAGGATAAAGATCGTGCGGTATAAGCCTGCGAGGACTATGAAGTATGCTCCCGTCCGTAAAATGCCACCAAATTTTGGTAAGAAGTTTAAATGGTGGTACTATGACTACCTAACAGAGGATGATGCTCCAAGAGTCAAATAAAGAGCTGGATCAGATAAGGATATTCGATCAAAGGAGGATCAGGAATATCTGCAAAGAGGATATCAAAGTGTTGAGAAGACAACCGATATTTCATGAGCTATACAACATGGAGCAAACCATTCAATTCAACTGTGCAGTCCGTACTTGTTATGCTTATGATTTATGTACTTAAACTTTATCTTTTTCGATTCCAATTGGTTTCTGTGATGAACTATGTCCTAGGGGGAGTTTGTTAGTGCATAATATAAGTCCCTAGTTCATTATGATGTATTCCTGAGTATTATGGACGTTGTAAGTACTTGGAAAATTGTTTGTTGATTTATTATGTTTATGGTTTGGTTTACAATCAATTGTATGCTTTTATTGTTTACTTACATTCTGTCTGTGTAACCGCACAGATGCAGAATGCATCCGTACGGATACAAGTGCAACCTCACGGTTGCAAGCTGCAACCGCATGGTTACACGTGCAGGACACTATATATTGGGATGACGGGTTCATTATTGAAGTAACAAACTTTTTCACAACCCTAGCCATTTAGAACATCCTCTACAAGTCTAGCACTCATCTAAGTCTATCTATAACGTTTATAAGTCGTTTACAATCATCAGATCAAAGTTGCTTAAGGTGTTTTTGATATAAAACCCAATATCAAAATTTCCGCACTTGATATTGTTGATTATGTCGATTAATACTGTTTAATCGGTCCTACATTTCCCTTCCAATGGGAGTTGAATTTTTTTTGTTAGAACTAGTTTAGACATAGTGTGTTAGATTATTTACGCCTTTAAATGTACATTATTTACACTTTTAAATGGTTATAAATCGCTAGTAGGTTTACTATTTACCTTGGTAAAGGCATGCTAAAAACACTATGGATGGCCAATTGACGGAAAGTGTCAATGTTGTATAAACACTATGGATGGCCAATTGTCGGAAAGTGTCAATGTTGTAAAAACACTATGGATGGCCAATTGACGGAAAGTGTCAATGTTGTATAAACTTAACACACTTTAGGGCAATAACTTGGTACTTGGGTATTAATACACTTTAATCTAATAAGATCATGATAAAGTTAAGAGTTAAAATCAATATTCTACAAAACGCTACTTTGTAGGTAGGTTAACCTAATGCCTATTTATCAATTTGGTCACTATGAGTTCAAGTCCAGATGGAATCTCATTAACCTTGAGATTAAAAGTTTGAGTCCTGTTGAGGACAAAAGTGAGTGTGTGTGTGTTTGATGTTCTATAAAAAAAACTATTTACTATTCATTCCATCTAATTAGTTCATTATTAACTTTTAAAAGACTTTTTACTTCAATTTTGTCAGTAAATTTCTTTTTTTTTTTTTTTGTTATATTATATTTGATAAAAGTTATATCAATAAAAGTACATTTAAAAATCAATCAATTCATATTATTTTATCAAATATTATATAAAACAAATTATAATTTAAAACACAATTTTGAAAAAGAAAAATTTGAAAGGTAACAATAGATTTGAAATGTAATAATGGACACCGGCCTATAATGTGACTGGAGGTATAAACCTTTTTGAGTAGCATTTTTTATTTTTTATTGTTGGAGTACGATGTGATATGCATGTGTGTGGTTTTTTTATATACCTTTTCATGATATGGTGCTATTAATAATCGCTTATATATTTTTCAAAAGATGTGTGCTTGATACTTGATAATATTATCCAATCAAGTTGGATGCATGGTAGTTAATTATTCGAGCCATGTGAAATGCTAGATGATAAACTAATTAAAAAGTGCAGAACTTTGGCCTATTGTATATATCGAATTTATATATATATATATATATATATATATATATATATATATATATATATATATATATATATATATATATATATATATATATATATATATATTAGTTCATCTACATAGAGTTTTAAAATAGAAGGAAGCAATAAGAAAATGACACTTGTCAATGGTAACTAGTATAATACTGAAATGACCCGTAAAATCACGAGTTTGTTTAAACGAAACAATTTAATGACATTATTTAAGTATATTAAGTGAATGTAAATTCTAAAGTCATTTATTTTAATGACCCGTTTGACTAAAAAAAGTGTGGTTGTTTTTACAAAGAATTCATATTTGAATATTAATAATATAATAATTATAATTATAATTATTATATTAAAAGAAAATACTAATAATAAAGTTCGCTCAAAGTTGAGTATATATATTTAATAATAATAATAATAATAATAATAATAATAATAATAATAATAATAATAATAATAATTAGTAGTAGTAGTAGTAGTAATAAATGGCTTCTAAATTTTTTTAGAAAATTAAAATTACAATTACGAGAGATTAATATTTCCTTTTATAAAAATTTTGTATTATTTTTTTAATTAAATTAATATATAATTATGACATCATCATTATAAAAATTAATGGATAATTAGTTTAATGATGCATGATCATTTTAGAGCTTTATATGACTATAATATAGATTAGTAAGGATAATTTGGGAAATACAGAATCAATTTACTATGTTTTATTACTCGGTAATAGATGGATTTAATTTAATTTATTAGTTAACTTAATCAATTCTCCCCCATAAAATGTGGATCTCGAATCAGTCGTCATCTAAGGCCCAAGCAAAATATATATATATATATATATATATATATATATATATATATATATATATATATATATATATATATATATATATATATATATAGGTGTTGGTTCATCGAGTTTTAAAATACATAAAGAGTAGGAAGCAATAAGAAAATAAGAAAATGACACTTGTCAATGGTAACTAGTATAATATTACATACTAGCCTTTAAGAGCCCGTGCGTTGCATGGCGACTCTTAATCAAAGAAAATGTAAATATAAAAAAGTTATGCCGACTGAATGTTAAACACAAAATATGGAATTCTACAAACACATAAAAGGTGACATTGTGGTCAACTGCGCTTCGCTGCGGTCGAAGAGCCGTAGACCTTGTAAGTGTGTTGGGATTTTGCTGGATTTTTTGCTTGCTAGATTTAAGAGCCCGTGCGGTGCACGGAAGCTCTAAATCAAACAAATTGTAATCGTTATAATTGATAGCAAGTTACGGTATGATAGCATTACAATCCTGAAAACCTCCATTACTGATATGGATGTGTTGCAAGCGGAAAAAAAAAAAAAAAAAAAGAAAAAAAAGAGTAATCTAACCACTATGAAACTGAATGTGTTGCAACCACATTTTTTAAGTTCATATAGTAAATAAAGTAACACAAAGATTTACAACTAAAAACTCTTGTGCAGGAAATTACCATATTGTCATTAAGTCATTTTCTTTTAACAACTTGATGTTAACCAAGAAATAGGCCAAATGGGTCATATGGTCAAAATGGGTAAAAAAAAAAAAAAAGGTAAACAATAAAGAATATGGCCATGGCCGCTACTCATAAGTCCATGGTCATAAAAGAGTTTTATATGTTTATACAATCCACTAAACAATGTACGACTTTTTTGTAACTTAAAAAACTCAAAGTTGTATAACTTAAATATATCATAATATAGTAAATATATACAGCTCAAGATATTATAAATATAAATTAAGATTTAGTTAATACTAAACTGATACTATATGTGCTGCAACACTTCATTGAAGACGACGTTTTTTGTTGTTTTTGATCACCAGACGTCACAAATTGCATGCAAAAAGCTGACAATAGTATACCTGCTCACATCTCATTTCGCCACACTTTTGCAAACAACAACACAAAACTTTAAGTTTAATCATATTCCTAGAAATGATATTTTGAAAAACCAAAACACATAATTATACTTATATGTAGAAAATACATATACATATTATCATTATTTCATAAATCATAACATTTATAATGTTAGATAATTGCAAACCAACATGGATCGTTCGAAGAAAGTACTACAATCATCAGTTCATATTATAATCATAGAAAATCAGTTGCTTTTAACTTTGAATTTATACAGATTGCACAACACCTAACCAAGATATTAACAGTAGATTAAAAATTCTAAAACTTGTTTTAAGAGTTTAATGAATATAAAGATACCTTCAAATGGAAACTGAGATGAGCAACCCTAGCTTTGCAAGCTGTTAAAAAAATGATTCCTCAGCAACAATAAACTATTACCTTTAAGCTCCTCCACATGATAATGGAAAATAGTAAGTTTAAAACATCAGGCATTCAATTAGTAGTATGACATCTATAGTATGAAACAGCGTAAGTAACAACACAACTGACATCGTGAGTAAATTCAAAAATAAATTCATAAGTAATTAAAACCTTTTTGTGTTCGTTTGTCTTCGAGTTTCCGGCGACATTGGTAGGTCTCGGATGGTGGTGTGGTCGTTGCTCTGAAACATAAACTGCATATTTATTTGTTAATGTTTTAGTGCGTACAGGTCATTAAGGTGTAAACTTGGGTTAAATGGGGCAGTAATTGAAACTTTGAAGTTTTCCATAGTCTTTGTTGGCACAATAATGGTACTACAGTACATGGTGTAACGATTTTCCATATGACAATACATATCCGTCAAAGTTACTTAACTTCCTGCAATCAACAATTAATTAACTACATGATATAACGTACCTTTAG
Organism: Rutidosis leptorrhynchoides; assembly: GCF_046630445.1. Taxonomy (NCBI): domain Eukaryota; kingdom Viridiplantae; phylum Streptophyta; class Magnoliopsida; order Asterales; family Asteraceae; genus Rutidosis; species Rutidosis leptorrhynchoides. The sequence goes on along the minus strand of NC_092334.1, from coordinate 693,555,235 downwards.
TTGTTGCAGCACAGTTTGTAGCTAACCACTGTTGAGCTGCAAATAAAGCAAAAAAGGCTCCACCTGAGCTTGCAGTGTTGTTGTTCCTTGTGGTCTATGCATTGCAGGGTGGAGCCAATTGTTGTTCCTTGTTCCTTTTACCCTACTATAAATGCATACCGTCGCAACCCACTTCACACACGAATAACTAATGAAATAAATGTGTCTATTGCTGTCATATCGATTCAACAAAGAAATCATAACATTAGTGTGATGATAAACTACATTTTAGGGAGTGAAGACTTAGAATTCTGCCTTTAAGACCAAAGTGATTAACCATTAAAAGTTCAATAACAAATAAGGAAAGCTGACATTAACCCTTTTAATCAACTAAATCCCATTACACTCACACTCCCTGTAAATGAACACAACATATTCAGTTGCGGAGTATTTTGAAAGAAACCCAACTACACTCATATTTTGCTGCAATGGCCCAATATTTCTTCTCCACTCGATTTCCGAGTACGTTTTGGACAGTTTAGTATACCAAAGTAGCTAATGATTTTACCTTCATGCGACAGCTTATGTAAGTGAAATAGTCACCAAAGTTCATATCAGTATGAGCCACAATTATACGTCAGAAATTAACTGAAACAAAACACAAAATCGAGATAACTTAACTATGTATCTAAAAACCTTATATTGAAAATGCAAAGCAAAAGACTTGTGCGTTCAGCAATTTCATGACCCGTCTCAAATTCCAGCAAATATGAAAGAGGGAAAAATATTCCAAGTACTATAAAACTATATAAGCATTAATGAAACACTATAATTAAAACTCACAGGCATACACCTTTCAACTAAAATCATAAACCTATGAAGCAGACCATAGATTAACCACTACTAAACTAAAGACAATCATTTCACAAACCCTAAAACACAATAAGTACACACATTGACAATTGTAATCAAAATGAATTGATCCTATGTATTGTCAAAATTAAAATGAAATAAAAAAATCTCATACCTTGGTATTTATAAAATAGAAATGAAGATAAATACCTCATATTAATTATCTAACTTTGTTTAAGAGCTTGGCAACACCATATGGAACAATCACTCCAACAATTGAACATGGTCAGGTTGGTTTCGCCCGAAACCACAACAGTAAAAACTAACAAAGGAATAATCATTTATGGTTAACATGTACAATTCATTAAAAAAAAAAAAAAAAAAAAAAACTGTAAGGGATAATGTAAGTAAAAAAGGATTGTAATCAACCTAGTGATAAATTTAGAGGTGAATGATGATAAATTCAGGTCATTACCTTCCATGATCGGTTTACATAACCGTCCGATTGTGGCTTGTCGCAAAAATCTTCAAGCTTGTAGCAAAGATGCGTCATTGAGTGGTTTAATAGAACATCAATTAAACTCTGAATTCAAAGTGAAACCTAATAGGAGATGAATTCAAACATACTTTAAGCTTTTATAATTCATTGAAGCATTTTATCATACACTTGGAGTGAAAAAAAAAAAAAAAAAAAAAAAAAAATTATAAATGCATCTGTATTAATCTAGCTTACCTTACTGAACATCAAATCGTATAAAGCATAATTATTTTAAAAAATATCAACAACGCAAATCCAGCAAGTGTTTTCTTTACATAAACCATAATCATTGGATAAAAATCAACAACGTTTTGCGTTTAGGATTCAAATCAAAGGCAGGTGTGTTTGTAATCCACATACCTTATTAACGTTTAGGCAGGATCTTAGAAAACAACATATGTATTGAATGATATCTGCTTCAATGTGGCCGAGTAAACACGATGACGATTATTGATTGATGAAGAAGGTTGAATGTAATTATATTACACTGTCAATTTGTTTGAATTATAGATGATGGAGACGATGAACCCAAATGAATGGAGAAGATGGAACCAAATTTCACAATTGAAGAACGATTGAACGGATGTGTTGATAAATTAATTATGAATTGACAAACTGTTTCAGGGGAGAAAAAGATCGCATGAGTAGGTAAGAAGAAATTGTTTACCAATGAAGAAGACGATCGGAATTGATGCAGAGAAAAAGGGGGCGGTTTTTTGAAGAGGTAGGGTTTTTGGTTATACGTCGTTTGTGTTGCGCTGGTGGGTTATTGGAGATAACCATCGGGACACGTGTTAGTCTTTGGTATTTCAGAAGTATATACAGTATTAATCTTAAAATAACACGTGGAAAATGAATGGTAGGGACATTGTCAGACTGACATGTCAGTTGAACTTTATGCTTTGTAAAAGATAGAGATAGAGATAGAGAATAGAGAAGATAGAGACTAGTAAGGTTAATTTGGGAAATGCAAAAACAATTTACTATGTTTTATTACACCGTAATAGATGGATTTAATTTAATTTATTACTTAATCAAGTCTCCCCCGTAAAATGTGGATCTGGAATCAGTCGTCCTCTAAGGGCCAAGCAAGTTTTGTAAAAATTAATTTACTTAATCAACTCTCTCCCTTAGTTCTTTCTGGATCCTTTCACACACACACTATATATATATATATATATATATATATATATATATATATATATATATATATGGACATGATCAATGGTGAAGTAATCAATCGGGGAGAATATAGGAAACATTCTCTCGTTGTTCCATCGTTGGTTCAATGTGACAATCTTTCAATAAGTGTGGTCCACCGCATTGCTCACAACTGATTCGTATTGCGTGAATATCTTTATTCATCTTTTCCATTCGTCTTTCGAAAGCATCTATTTTTGCGGAAACGGAATCAAAGTCATGGCTAGAATCGGCTCTAGCCGCTTTAGATGATCGAAAGATATCTTTTTCTTGGTGCCACTCATGCGAGTGGGAGGCTGTGTTATCAATAATTTTGTAAGCTTCAGTTGCGGTTTTCTTCATAATGGATCCACCAGCGGTTATGTCGATGTCTTTTCGTGTGGCGATGTCTACGCCTTTATAGAAGATTTGTACTATTTGAAAAGTATCTAATCCGTGTTGAGGACATCCTCTCAACATCCTTCCGAATCTTGTCCACGCCTCATATAATGTTTCATTTGGATTTTGCGCGAACGTAACAATTTCTCCTTGAAGTCTCACGGCTTTGGATGCCGGAAAGAATCGTTTAAGAAAATTTTCAACTAAAACATCCCATGTGTCAATCGCCCCTTCAGGTAACTATTCTAACCAATCTTTGGCTTCTCCCTTTAAAGTCCAGGGAAACAACATGAGATAGATCTGCTCATCTTCCACTTCTCGGATTTTGAATAGTGTACAAATTCTTTTAAACGTACGAAGGTGTTCGTTAGGATCTTCATTCGGTGCACCACTGAATTGGCATTGGTTAGTTACCATGTGTAGAATTTGTCCTTTGATTTCATAATCCGGTGCATTAACTTCTGGCTTAATAATGGCGTGACCTTGGCCCGTGCGTGTGGCTCTCATTCGATCTTCCATACTTAGAGGTTCCGTTACTTCCATAATTGAATTTGTTGAATACGGATCACTAGAGGATTCTGATTTAATGGTTTGTGGCTCAGGAGGAATAATTAGTGGTTCAGGATCTTGAAATTGTCCTTGAATATGCTCCGGGTTCTTAATTGTGAAGTCGGGTTCAAAAGATGGATTATCGGAAATTTGAGTTGGAGTTCTTGTTCGACTAGATGACGATTCTAAAGAAAAATCAACGGCGACAATATTGGCTAGATGTCTTGATCGAGTTACAGGTGGTGAACGTATGACCGGCGGTGAACGTCTTGCTCGGTGCATTCACTGAATATCCTATTAGTTTTTAAAAAGGAAAGAAAAATTATATAAGTTATCCAATCAATAGACTTTTCTGATTTTGCCCACGTTTCGAATAGCCAAAAGATGCAGCAGAGGGGCAGGATTCGTTTGGTCTCAATATAATTGAGTACTGTTTGGCTCCAATAACCCGGTCCACGTACAAATCCAACTATTACTACGAACCAGAAAATTTTGATGTCTATCAATTTAACCACTTAAAATAAATTTTCGTAATTTTAAGAAATTTAGAGAAGAAGTAGAAAAAAAATCTAAGTCCTAAAAACTAGAATGGCGAGAAATAAGAGAGAAAAAGAGTGCGCGTCGAAAAGTGTCGAAAAATGAAAAAGACGAAGAGTGGTTTGTAAACACGCGGTTAATCCAACCTTATAACGATCACTATCTTAAAATTAAAGCTACAAATGGAGATCACTAATTGGAATTGTAATTGATACATAGGTAAACGCGTCGAAAAATAAAAATAAGAAAATAGCGCGAAAAATGGCGTCGCAAAATTCTAAAGCACCTAAAACTTAGTCTAAGGAATAAGCACTTAAGGGATTTTACGGCAAAGCCTAAAAATTCTAGAAGTAAAAATAACTATGGCAAAACTAAACTTAATACTAAAAGTTGCGAATATATTCTAAAAATCTAAAGGTAATAAAACTAAAAAAAAAACATTTTTTTTTTTAATTTTTTTTTTTACAAACTTATATTTTCACAAATATAAATTAAAAATATAGCGTTTTAGCGCTCCCCGGCAGCGGCGCCAAAAACTTGATGATGTAGCGTGAGGGTACGAAATAGTATTATTTTTAATACAAAATACTACAAAATATGACACAAGTTTTAATTATTTATAGAGTGGGATATACCTAAATCTTGCTACAACACTATAGGCAGTGTACCTAATCGTAGAGTAGTGTAGTTTTTAGTAAGTCCGGTTCGTTCCACAGGGAGCTAGTGATTACGTACTATATTTTTATAAAACTATATTTATACAAAATATATATAATTATATAAGTAGTAATATTATTATAAAAGGGGGGTTTTACCGTTTAATGACCGGTTTGTCGATTCTATATTTTAAGCGCAAAGATAAATGACGATAATTAAAGTGCGTAAAATAATGACAATAAATAAAATGACAGTAAATAAAATTGCGAGTAATAAAATGACAGTAAATAAAGATACGATGAGAAATATAATAAAAGAATTATGCTTATTTAAACTTCCGTAATCATGATGTTTGACGTGTTGATTTTAATTTATTACCATGGGTTAATTGTCCTTTGTCCTGGTTTATTTGATACGTCTATCTGGTTTTTGTCCATAATAGTCCATCGGTCATAAATATAAAGTGCGAGTATCCTCGTCAAATTACCCTTATACCCGAAGTCAAATATTCCAACTGATTAAGGATTTAAACTGTGACGCAGTTATCACTTCTGTCAACAATTACACCAGTTATCAATGTATGTAATCCACCCCTGTTTTAATTAGTTTATGAATATGAATATTAATTCATCCACTTGATCAGAATGAATAATCAATTACCCAACCCAATTGATTAATTAAATGATTATAACAGATTCCATATGAACGTCACTAAATAGGACAACCATAATCATTATTAATGAAACAACCCAACCCGTACTCCGTACGATAAATTTTTTTTTTTATATATATATACACATTTATGCGCCAATTAAATATGTAGACCAAATCACAAGTTCCATTAAAACGTACAACCATTTCCAATGTTTACAAAAGGCACAAAGGCCATTAATTAAGTTAATACAAGTTTGACCGAATACAATGATAGTTTATAAACCAAACGACCCAACGAGCATGGTTTGGGACTAAACTACCCAAAAGGTGGTCAACTTCCAAAAGCTCCTACAAGCACATCGTCAAGGACATCTAGTGTCCAACAATCCCCTTCCCTTTATCCTCACCTGCAACTAAAAAGATAAACAACGCGAGGGGTAAGCTAACGCTTAGTGAATGCAATAATTATACATGATCATATATAATCTACTTACTTGCATACAATTACACAATACCACATACAAGCTAGCAATTCAACAACATGCAATCGATCATGCATAAACTACTACCCACGTTCCACATTAAGCTAGCAACACTAATAGCATATAGTTCACAATATAATATGCTAAGCACAATTCGCACAACCATGGTTAACCAAGTATACAAGAGAACGGTACATGATAGTCCGTTGGAGTTCATAACATCCACTAGTGTTACTTACACACCGCGTAATCACTAGTCCCCCGGGTGATGTCTTAAACACCGCGACTAACTCACCCTTACAACAATGTGGCGTCTTAAACACCGCGACGGATCCACACTTCATTCAATAAAATGAGTGGTGTCTTGAACACCGCGACACTTCCACTCTCATGACCTTGTGATGTCTTAAACACCGCGACAATACCACAAGTCAATCACACAATGAGTAGTGTCTTAAACACCGCGACAATACTACTCGTTACCTAGAATGTGGTGTCTTGAACACCGCGACACTTCCACATTCACACCACACAAATAAATACATTATATACGTTCACGCATAATTATTCCACTCACCTTGACGCAAGGGTGATGAATATTCGCTTCCAACTCAAAGCCAAGTACCTATTACATTAAGTACCAATTCAATACATAAACTAGTGGAATTAACCACATTACATTTACTTGGGCATTTAATGACTCAATTCGCATTGAATGACCCAACTACACCACAACCGCCCCCTTAAAGGCCAAGACTCGACTTTAATTACCAACATTAGTGCATTAAAGTCTACTAGCCTCAAATGACATCCACCTAGCGTAATTTACACCCATTTTACCCAAACTAGGTCAACTAGTACATTCTTGACCCAATTGACATCTCTTTCAATTCTAACAAGTGTTTAATGCTTACAAAACCATTAACACTTTCAAACTCACAATTACAAGACCAAAATCCTAGATTATGGCCATTAGGGTTTCATTACAACAACCTAACCCAAATTCACCCATTTAACTCCCAAATGGGTCATACAAGTTTCTATTAACCAAAACCCTAGCCATAATCAATTAAAACGCGAAACTTAGAGTTAGAACTTACCGAGACTATCACCACGTAGCTAGAGTCACAAGGATCAACTTTAATACTAGCTCCAAAGATCAACCCTCACTTCTTCCTCTCTCAATCTCACTTTGAATTAAATTGGGTGTTAGAGTTTTGGGAGAGAAATTGAAGAAAAAGGAAAAAGGAAAATGAAATAAATGATCTAGTGGACCAGATTTAATGCACCCATCTGATCTATACGTCTATTTACCATTTTGCCCCTCAAAATCCCTTAATTTGAACTAAATCCGAAATCTGGCCAGCAGGCCTGCCGCGGCGCGGCATTAATCGTCGCGGCGCGACGATACACTAAAAAGGTTTATTCAGTTTAGGCTGGTTCCTGTTCTAAAATCCTTTGGTGGGCCGCGGCGCGAACCCCCTTGTCGCGGCGCGACAATTGACTGCAACAGACCCCTTCGACTATTTTACACAATTCCAAGGTTTCCTCGACTAATTACTTCATCCTCGTTTCCCAAATACGCGTCCAAGCCTCAATCTAAGTCTCACGAGACCGAACACTACCCAAACTCATCTACATACATATATATACATTTATATACACATTCACACACAACTAATAAGTTAGCTATTCTAGCCGCATATCGAGCAAGTTATAGACGTACAATTGATTAGGTGTGTACCTTTAAGCGTGTACGGAATAACGGGGTGTTACAACTCTCCCCCACTTAGATCGGAGCGCGTCCTCGCGATCCAAGCCGCGTGACAAGCCGGAAGGTAAACCAAAACAAACTCTTCGGATTCCCATGTAAACTCGGAACCCTTTCGATGCCGCCATTGTACCTTGAAGGTTCTAACTTCCTTGTTCCGCAACATCTTAACCTTTTCATCAAGGATTGCGACCGGTTCTTCCGCATACTCTAACTTGTTATTCAAGGTAATCTCATCCAACGGCACCCAAGACGAGTCATCCACAAGACACTTGCGAAGATGGGAAACATGGAACGTATTATGAATTCCCGCAAGTTCTTCGGGTAACTCTAATCGATAAGCAACCTCACCAACACGTGCCACTACCTTGAAAGGACCAATAAACCGAGGAGCTAACTTTCCTCGCTTTCGAAACCGAATCACACCCTTCCATGGAGAAACCTTAAGCATCACCATATCACCTTCTTGAAACTCAATCGTTCTTCTACCTTTATCGGCATAAGACTTTTGTCTATCTTGCGCTGCTTTAAGTCGAGCCCGAATCATTTCAATTTTACTATTCGTCTCCAATACCAAATCGGAACTTCCGATTTCTCGTTGACCCACTTCTCCCCAACAAATGGGAGTTCGACATCTACGCCCATAAAGCATCTCATAAGGTGGCATCCCAATACTAGTGTGATAACTATTATTGTACGAGAATTCCACCAAGGGTAAATGCTCGTCCCAACTTCCACCAAAGTCAATAATACACGCCCTTAACATATCCTCTAACGTTTGGTTCGTACGCTCGGTTTGACCGTCCGTTTGAGGATGATACGCCGTGCTCATCTTCAATTGAGTACCCATGTCTTCATGAAACTTGTTCCAAAATCGAGACGTAAAGCGAGTATCCCGATCCGAAACAATAGACACCGGAACCCCATGTCTTGATATCACCTCCTTTATAAACAATCTAGCTAAAGTCTCCGATGATATCGTTTCCCGAATGGGAAGAAACAAAGCACTCTTCGTCAATCTATCAACAATCACCCAAATCGTATCGTATTGGGTTCGCACCGTCTTCGGTAACTTGGTAATAAAGTCCATGGTAATGTGCTCCCATTTCCATTTCGGGACTTCCAATGGTTGTAACTTACCATACGGCTTTTGGTGTTCGGCTTTAACTTGCAAGCACGTGACGCATTGCTCAACATACTTAACCACATCACGTTTCATGCCGGGCCACCAATAATCTTTCTTCAAATCATAGTACATCTTTGTTGCACCCGGATGAATGGAATACTTGGACTTATGTGCTTCATCAAGTAGCACTCGCCGGTAGTCCCCCATCTTAGGTACCCATACCCTTCCTTGAAAGGACAACAACCCACGCGAGCCCATTGTAATGAACTCCGATTGGCCAACGATTCGTTCCGCGTGCTTATTGTGAACATAAGCCTCTATTTGATCTTCACCCATCTTTTCAAGAAAGTCATTAGTGATAATCAAACGTAACGATCCCACCTTTATCGCCGGATGTGTACTCTTTCGACTCAAGGCGTTCGCAACAACGTTCGCCTTACCGGGATGATAAAGTATCTTACAATCATAATCTTTCACCACATCCATCCATCTAAGTTGACGATAATTCAAATCCCTTTGAGTAAAAAGGTGTTTCAAATTCTTATGATCCGAATATATCGTACACTTGACACCATATAAGTAGTGGCGCCAAATTTTCAACGCATGCACAACCGCCGCCATTTCAAGATCATGAGTCGGGTACCTCGTTTCGTGTTCCTTTAATTGTCGAGAGGCATAAGCAATGACTTTACCCCTTTGCATAAGAACGCACCCGAGCCCATTTAAAGAAGCATCACAATAAACCACCATGTCTTCGACACCTTCCGGTAACACTAACACCGGAGCTTGACACAACTTCTCTTTCAATAATTGGAAAGCAATTTCTTGCTCGTTTTCCCAATTGAACTTAGCACTCTTCCTTGTCAACTTCGTTAATGGAGAAGCGATCTTAGAAAAGTCTTGGATAAACCGACGATAATAACCGGCCAATCCGAGAAAACTTCGGATCTCCGTGGGCGTAGTCGGTCGTCCCCAACTCTTCACCGTCTCAATCTTCCCCGGATCCACTTGGATACCGCTTTCGTTCACAATGTGACCAAGGAATTGAACCTCCCTTAGCCAAAATTCACATTTAGAGAACTTTGCATACAACTTCTCTTTTCTTAGCGTCTTCAAAACTTCACGCAAGTGACGTTCATGTTCGTGCATACTTTTCGAGTAGACTAGTATGTCGTCAATGAACACAATAACCGACTTGTCCAACATAGGTTGGCACACCCGGTTCATAAGATCCATGAATGCCGCTGGTGCATTCGTAAGACCGAAGGGCATAACTACAAATTCATAATGCCCGTAACGCGTTCGGAAAGCCGTTTTCTCAATATCTTCCTCACGGACCCGCATTTGGTGATAGCCGGACCGTAGGTCGATCTTAGAGAAATACGTTGCGCCTTGAAGTTGATCAAACAAATCGTCGATCCTAGGTAGTGGATAACGATTCTTGATCGTCACTTTATTCAACTCACGGTAATCAATGCACATACGCATACTACCGTCTTTCTTCTTCACAAATAAGACCGGAGCGCCCCATGGCGAAGCACTCGGTCGGATAAAACCCTTCTCGAGCAATTCTTGAATTTGATTCAATAACTCTTGCATCTCCGTTGGTGCTAAACGATAAGGAGTTTTAGCAATGGGGGTAGCCCCCGGAACCAACTCGATGCGAAATTCTACTTGTCTTTCCGCCGGAACACCCGGTAACTCATCCGGAAAGACATCTTCAAACTCATTAACTACCGGAATTTCACGAATAGGTGGTGGCTCATTACGAGTGTCGACAACATGAGCAAGGAAAGCCATACCACCGGTAATAACGTGACGTCGTGCCCGAGCAAAAGTGCATATCGGCACCGATCTCCTTCGTTTATCACCATGAATAATCATCTCTCCCCCACTTGGGGTCTTTACACGAATAAACTTGTCGTGGCATGCAATATCGGCTCTATAACGATCGAGCCAATCCATACCAACGACTACATCAAAATCACCCAAAGTCATCGGAATAAGATCAATTTCGAAACTTTCGGCGCCAAACACAACATTGCAATTTTTACACACATCAACCACTAGCGCCGTCTTGCCATCCGCTATTTCAACTTCTACCGGACGACTCAACTTTACTAGCGGTTTATTTAACTTAGGCACAAATCTTGGAGATACGAAAGACAAATTAGCACCACTATCAAAAAGTATCCGAGCCGGATTAGAATTAACCATGAAAGTACCTGAAACGACTTCATTGGATTGTTTGGCTTCTTCATTAGACATCAAGTAGTTACGACCCCTAGCCGTACCCGCTGCCTTCTCTATCCGCTTAGCATTATCATTACGCAACTCGGGACACTCGGGTTTCTTGTGTCCCTCCTTCCCACAATTGTAGCAAGTGAATTTTGTAGTAGAAGATGGTTTGGTACAATCACGAGCCATATGCCCCCTTCGCCCACAATTATGACAAGTATAGGGGAAATCCCCCGTGGCACCTTTCTTCACACTCCCCACACTCTCGGTTGGGCCTTTCTTTGACTTCTTGCTTGAAAAATTTGAGTGACTCGAACCTTCATACTTTCTCTTCCTCAACACAATCGCTTCAAACCCTTTCGCCATATTAAACAACTCATTGAAGCTCTTTACCACGTTTACGCTAATCTTTTATTGATAACTATCATTCAAGGTTCGATAGAAATCTTCTTTCAACATTTTATCATTCCCGACATACTCCGGGCAAAATTGCGTCTTGGACAAGAACACGGATTTGAGAGTGTTCAAGTCCATCGACCCTTGCCTCAAGGTACGTAGCTCGTCCTTAAGTCTTGTAAGATCGGCCGAAGTTCGGTACTCATCGAAGAACTCCGCCTTAAATTCCTCCCATGTGAAGTCCATACATTGTTCTTCACCATAGAGTTGGATCTTAGCATCCCACCACAATTTCGCGTCACCCCTTAACATGCTACAACCATACCTAGTCTTCTTGTCGGGTGGACACTCACAAGTACGGAAGGCCCCCTCCATATCGGAGATGAATCGGGCACTCTTGAGTGGGTCCCGATCGCCCTCAAAAGTAGGAGGTTGAGCATCCCTAAAGTTCTTGAAGAAAAAGTCACGCCTTCCCCCATTTTCTTCTTGAAGAGCAATCTTAATTTGCTCCTTAACCAAAGTGACGACTTGTTCGTCAATCGTCTCGAGAAACATCTTCTTAACATCTTCGCGAAACTCCGCCTTTTGGCGTTGAAAGATGGCCTCGACCTTGGCCGTGAACTCGGGGTCCTCGCTCGTGCCCCCAATATCGGTGTCGTGTCCGTTTCTCATCTTCATTCTATAAAACGGAAAAGATTAAACAACGAAACTAAAGACATGACACATATATACATATACATCATACCACTCCATCTCGCTCGACAATCATCGTACATCGCTTGTTTGACACAATTTGCACCCGTAGTAAGGGTAGCTAATCATTACTACGCGAGCACGTCGCGTTAACTCGCTAGTACAACGTTCATTTCGCTCGATGATTGCTATACAACACAAACAATAACGCATGATTAGTTCATATAAACCCATGCGCTAACCAAGACCCGGTCCGACCCAAAGTCCTACAAGTCCGCACAATGCACACACAAAAGTCTAAGTCTAGGCGCCTATCCCAAGTCACCTAAATCCCTTAGACCATGCTCTGATACCACTTGAAACAACCCAACCCGTACTCCGTACGATAAATTTTTTTTTATTATATATATATACACATTTATGCGCCAATTAAATATGTAGACCAAATCACAAGTTCCATTAAAACGTACAACCATTTCCAATGTTTACAAAAGGCACAAAGGCCATTAATTAAGTTAATACAAGTTTGACCGAATACAATGATAGTTTATAAACCAAACGACCCAACGAGCATGGTTTGGGACTAAACTACCCAAAAGGTGGTCAACTTCCAAAAGCTCCTACAAGCACATCGTCAAGGACATCTAGTGTCCAACAATCCCCTTCCCTTTATCCTCACCTGCAACTAAAAAGATAAACAACGCGAGGGGTAAGCTAACGCTTAGTGAATGCAATAATTATACATGATCATATATAATCTACTTACTTGCATACAATTACACAATACCACATACAAGCTAGCAATTCAACAACATGCAATCGATCATGCATAAACTACTACCCACGTTCCACATTAAGCTAGCAACACTAATAGCATATAGTTCACAATATAATATGCTAAGCACAATTCGCACAACCATGGTTAACCAAGTATACAAGAGAACGGTACATGATAGTCCGTTGGAGTTCATAACATCCACTAGTGTTACTTACACACCGCGTAATCACTAGTCCCCCGGGTGATGTCTTAAACACCGCGACTAACTCACCCTTACAACAATGTGGCGTCTTAAACACCGCGACGGATCCACACTTCATTCAATAAAATGAGTGGTGTCTTGAACACCGCGACACTTCCACTCTCATGACCTTGTGATGTCTTAAACACCGCGACAATACCACAAGTCAATCACACAATGAGTAGTGTCTTAAACACCGCGACAATACTACTCGTTACCTAGAATGTGGTGTCTTGAACACCGCGACACTTCCACATTCACACCACACAAATAAATACATTATATACGTTCACGCATAATTATTCCACTCACCTTGACGCAAGGGTGATGAATATTCGCTTCCAACTCAAAGCCAAGTACCTATTACATTAAGTACCAATTCAATACATAAACTAGTGGAATTAACCACATCACATTTACTTGGGCATTTAATGACTCAATTCGCATTGAATGACCCAACTACACCACAACCGCCCCCTTAAAGGCCAAGACTCGACTTTAATTACCAACATTAGTGCATTAAAGTCTACTAGCCTCAAATGACATCCACCTAGGGTAATTTACACCCATTTTACCCAAACTAGGTCAACTAGTACATTCTTGACCCAATTGACATCTCTTTCAGTTCTAACAAGTGTTTAATGCTTACAAAACCATTAACACTTTCAAACTCACAATTACAAGACCAAAATCCTAGATTATGGCCATTAGGGTTTCATTACAACAACCTAACCCAAATTCACCCATTTTACTCCCAAATGGGTCATACAAGTTTCTATTAACCAAAACCCTAGCCATAATCAATTAAAACGCGAAACTTAGAGTTAGAACTTACCGAGACTATCACCACGTAGCTAGAGTCACAAGGATCAACTTTAATACTAGCTCCAAAGATCAACCCTCACTTCTTCCTCTCTCAATCTCACTTTGAATTAAATTGGGTGTTAGAGTTTTGGGAGAGAAATTGAAGAAAAAGGAAAAAGGAAAATGAAATAAATGATCTAGTAGACCAGATTTAATGCACCCATCTGATCTATACGTCTATTTACCATTTTGCCCCTCAAAATCCCTTAATTTGAACTAAATCCGAAATCTGGCCAGCAGGCCTGCCGCGGCGCGGCATTAATCGTCGCGGCGCGACGATACACTAAAAAGGTTTATTCAGTTTAGGCTGGTTCCTGTTCTAAAATCCTTTGGTGGGCTGCGGCGCGGACCCCCTTGTCGCGGCGCGACAATTGACTGCAACAGACCCCTTCGACTATTTTACACAATTCCAAGGTTTCCTCGACTAATTACTTCATCCTCGTTTCCCAAATACGCGTCCAAGCCTCAATCTAAGTCTCACGAGACCGAACACTACCCAAACTCATCTACATACATATATATACATTTATATACACATTCACACACAACTAACAAGTTAGCTATTCTAGCCGCATATCGAGCAAGTTATAGACGTACAATTGATTAGGTGTGTACCTTTAAGCGTGTACGGAATAACGGGGTGTTACAATTAATTATTAGGTTAATTAATTTGAAGATAGGTTCGACAGACTCCAATGAGTTGTCACTCAATTAGACAATACCCCCCATCTATTAATAGTCAATAGTTCAATTTCCACAAGTGTCGGTCTTTTGCCCAAACCTTAATTATGGTACAAAGCCCAATTACCCAATTTTAGTAATTAGCCCAACATCATGATTACTTCGTTTTAAATAAGCATAATAATAACTTAGCTACGAGACATTAATGTAAAAAGGTTGAACATAACTTACAATGATTAAAAATAGCGTAGCGTTACACGGACAGAATTTCGACTTACACACTCAAACGATCTCTATCATAAATCTTATTATTATCATAATTTAAAATTAAAATTAAGATTATTGTTATATCTGATTACATTAACATTATGATAGAGAATTATAGATATAAATTATAGATATTGATATTGATAGATAGAAAAATAAGAAAAAGATAGAAAAAATGATCGAAAAAAGTCTCCCTCTATCGATCGTAATACGTCGCTTTTATAGCGAAATTAGAATTGAAATTTTCATTTACGACCCCTGAACTATGCTCAATTAACAACTTTTTATTATTTAATATTATTCTTATTATGAATTATTTAAATATTATATTTTATTCTTGTGCATAGTTGACTCGTAATTTTTACACCGTTGCGTCGAGCGCTGAAAGTTGGTTCATGCCTCGGTTCCGGATTTTCGAACGCCCTTTCGTACAATTTTATATCGTGTACTTTGCGTTTTGTAACTTGTACTCTTGTCATTTTTAGACGTTCTTCATCAATAATTTGAACCTTTTTGATTGTATCTTGTACTTTTTAGCTTTTTGGACCTTTTTGTCTTCAAATCGTCGTTTTCGCCTTTTGTCTTCGCACTTATTTAAAATAAACGAATATTACTCGAAAATGGAACAATTGCAACTAAAATCTTGTCTTTCTTGGGGGATTTTGCTATGAAATATATGTTCCTTTTTAGCCTTATCAATATCCCCACACTTGAGCGTTGCTTGTCCTCAAGCAATACAGTCTTGAAATAATATAATACATCACACGAATCACTTCTTTATTCTTCACACTTTGTACATCAGTGATTTTGATAGAGCGGTATAAACAATGATATTAACAATAGAACCATGGTTAAAGGTGGGTGTGTCATCCACAGTTGCCTTGGGTTTAGGTCAACGACACTTGCAATCAAATAGCCGATTTACTTTCGGTTTCCAAAGCAAAGTGCACATTTGAAAGGCGGTTTACAGTCCCACATGACTATGAAAATGTAGATCCTTAAGGAAATTGGATCTTTATGAAAACATTTGATCTTTTGAAAATTCAAGCTAGATTTTACTCTAGACAAGTTTTCTGATTTGATCCACCATCGGTGTTGCAAAATATATTTGTGGATCAATATTTTGGCTAAAACTTTTAGATTCGTGTAATCCACTGCTATCCCGGTATCGGAAAGCACACATCCAATTTACTTGTTCCGTATATTACCTTTCGGTAAACTACCGTCCGGTTGTAAAGGAAAGCGATGAACAAGAAACTGTTAAGGCAATGTCCCGTGACATGCATTTGATTATGGTCTAAAAACGTGTCGGATGCTAGTACTATCCTTGGTAGGAGCAATAGTAAAGATCATCCTATAATTTTTCGGTCTGGCACAAGGTCCTGTCTCCGACCATGCTATGCAACCACCGTTCTTACGGTTGACACCCGATTTGGTTCAGGTGACCTAATGAATTCTAGGTGAATTCCTAGGATTTTACGTTCAATGGTAATGAACGCATTGAAAATGGGTTTTCAGAAAACAAATCGGTTTTAATTTTGATCAAAATATTTTCTCGTTCAAGCTCGAGTTTAGATATCATTGAATTCCATGAGTTTGAATTCTCAATCTTTAAGGTCAATCTCTAGGATTGAGTAATATCAGTCTTTGTTGAGTCCCCAAAATAATTAAGGATTTAATTATGACAAAACAATATTTATTTGCACTAAAGTGTTATGTGCAGCCAGCACACGTTTGTTTATGTATAGTCAGCTAATATAGCTGTGTCGAGTGTTTAGTATGCTGCCTAGTCTATCAGCACAAGGTAGATATGTATTCTTCGAATCAGCACAGGATGTGCACCCAGCAAATCAAGAATATCAAGTGACTCAGCATATGAAGGACCAGTAAGTCTGGATATTAGCATACAACACAAGACAGCCATGCTCCATTACAAGCATGGTAGTTTCCCAGAGTGGTCTACATCAACGCACTATTCAACAGAAGTCGAAGACAAAGTTGAACAGAAAAGGACAGGAGTCGGCGGCTGACAAGTGACCTTACAAGACCACGTGGGAATGCAGAAGTGGAACGCATGTGCAGACATGTGTTATACTTTAATCATACCTAGGGAACACAACATTCCATTTGTTTAAATCAAATGGTAGTGCCAAACCGAATGGGTGTGTTCCAGCAAATAGCTACCTAAGAGGAAAGAAGGAAAGCACGCCTTCTGACACAATTGTCCCCACAAGTACAAAGCATCCAATGTACTAGTGGACAATAGACTAATTACACAGTTAATAGAACTACTATATATATTGTAGTATCCACTATTGTAAAAAGTAGTGGTGTGGGTTTATCTGTTAGAGTCAAAACCGTGTAATAGCTTTAGTTTATCTCTTAGCTATAATCTAGGTAATCTGTATCAACCAACTATCATTTCCGCCAAGGATAGTTGTGATTCTTTCTGATTTAATCAATAAAGAATAACAGTTGAAAATTACCTGTGACTCTATCTTATTTACTACAGAATACTAAACGTGATTAACTGACTAGTTAATTAAGAAAAGAATTGTATTCACCCCCCCTCTACAATACTCCTGTTGTTATTAAGGGACCAACAACTGGTATCAGAGCTTCAGTCTTGATAATTAATATCTTGGATCTGAATTCTCTTATGGCTTCGTATTCAAACTCAGCTTACCTTGAGAATGGCTCGTCTAACAGACCACCTAAGTTTGATGAAGATGAGTATGAAACCTGGAAGGCAAGGTTCATGCTCCATCTT
The DNA here is from genome assembly GCF_046630445.1 of Rutidosis leptorrhynchoides. NCBI lineage: Eukaryota > Viridiplantae > Streptophyta > Magnoliopsida > Asterales > Asteraceae > Rutidosis > Rutidosis leptorrhynchoides. The sequence goes on along the minus strand of NC_092334.1, from coordinate 693,537,584 downwards.
GAGTCTGTGGATTCACTCATGCCTGGAATTGCCAAAAATGGCCCTTTTGTTCCCACTGAGACAGTTGGTAGTGCACCAGCAACAGCTGACACTCCTGCCATCCCTGGCAGAGAGGTTATTCTCACTCCCTCTAGATGGGATGATGAGGATAAACGTCGAGTTGGTCTTGACCCTAAAATCAGAACCTTGTTAGCCATAACTTTGCCTAACCCACTGTTCAAACTGATCAAGGGAAAAGAAAATGCTAAGCTTATGCTTGACTACCTAGATGTCACCTATGAGGGTATGGGAGAAGTTAGGCAGAACAGGATGATTGCTCTTAAAAGAGAATATGAAATGTTCTTTGCCTATAAGAATGAAACCCTTAAGCAAACCTTCATTAGGTTTAACTCTTTGATAGCAGACCTGACCACTTTAAATGTAACCTACACTGAATTTGAACAAGTGAACAAATTCATTGATGCACTGCCATCTAAATGGAAACCTGTTACTGACCCATTAAGAACCACACAGACCCTAAAGAACTTTAACCTGTCTTCTCTCTACAGTTCCCTTTGGAATCATGAGAAGGCAGAAGCCAAGTTTGAACTTAACATGAAGGAAAACTTTAGGTCTGCCCCCACCACTTCAAAATCATCTAAAAATGATGATGCTGCTCTTATTGCTGCTGCTAAATGGAAGAAAGCTCAAAAAGCTTTACTGGTTCAAAAGTTACTGGCAGAACAAGAGTCAGCTGATAGTGTTGAGGAAAGTGGTACTGGGTCTGAAGAAAGCAGTACAGATGAAAGTGATGTAGAAGGGTTTGCTGAAGGTATGGCTCTGCTGGCTAGGCAGTTCAAAAGGTTCAATCGTAGTAGAACCAGCAAGTCATACAAATGGAGCAAGAAGCCAAATGCCAGGTACAACAGCAAGTCAGTCAAGGGTCCTAAATCTGAGTGCTTTAATTGTGGGAAGGTTGGACATTTTGCTGCTGAATGCATGTCCAAGAAACCTTCCACGTCACATGCTAACACTTTCTCAAAAGCTGATAAGTACAAAAACAAGTACAAAGCTATGAAAGCTCAGATGAAGGAAAGTGCAAAGACTGACAAGAAGGGTAAACAGCCAGAAAAGGTTCTAGTTGCTGAACATCATGACTGGGATGAAGCCAGCACGTCCTCATCTTCTGATAGTGATACTGATGATGATGGTGCTGGTTATGCTACTGGTAAAAAGCTGTGTTTGATGGCCAAAGAGGTCGAGGAGTCTGATGAGGATGATGGTAGTAGTACGTTTTTGGCTGATATGAGGGAAGCTGATCAAAACAGAGACTCTCCTCAATGGAAAACTGAAATGATGTATAAGGTTGATAATTTTCGAACTTATACTGATGATGAAAAAGCTGAAATGTTTGACTACCTAAGAATTGATTTATGCAGAAGCTGCAAACGTGAAGAGAGTTTGAAATCTAATAACAAATCTTTAAATGAAAAACTCAAAGGCAAAAATGATGAAATTAAGATCTTAAAAGATACAATTTCCAAACTTGAAAAACAAAACTTTGCTTTAGAAACTCTTCACGTTGAGGCAGCAGATGTCAAGACCCAGCTGGACAATCTCAAAAGAGTTGTTGCTTCATGGTGCACATCTGCTCAACGCACAGCTAAATGTGTTAATGAGCAGGTGCCTGCCCAAGTTCAAGCCTTCTTTGCTGGTGACTATGCTGCTGCTGCTGCTATTGCAGAAGTTACTTTCATGGACCCGACTCTTGAAACTGATCCTGAAGCTGTCTTGCCAAATACTTTTGCCAAGATAGTTGAAGGTAAAAAGGTTGTGACAAACAAATTTGTTAGACCTACTGTGTCCCCACCACCTGCCATGAAAGAAATTTTGGAGGATGAAGTTAGAGCAAGAGAAGCCAGTAACTCAATTGATGAGACTACTGACCCCTCAAGCATCCACTACATAACTCCGAAAGAAAGACGTATTAAAAGGGAAATCACTGAAAACAATTTGAGAAAAGTTAAACCAACTGATTCCCCTTCGTGTTCGAGTTCTACCAGTGCTAAGCCAGCTGATGACCAATCTACTGGTCACCCAGTAGCTGCAGACAAGCCAGTGAAACGAAATACTGGCAAATCTAAGGCAGCAGTTAAGATACCTACTGGTTCATCAGCATCAGAAGACAAGCCAGCAACTTCCCACGCTAACTTGTCAAATGATAAAGAAAAGACAGTTCGCCATGGTCATGGTACTGGTTCCAAAAGGAAAGCTGCCCATAAGGGAAAAGCAAAAATTGACTCGACTGATGAGCTGTCTATCACTGAGATAATGACAGCCAAGCTTGACCAGCTAATTGAGGCAGTAATTAAAAGTCGACCCGATCCTACTGCCCTTATTAGATCTGTGAATGACCAGCCACAAAAGCCAAAAGTGAGAAAATGCTACAAATGTGGCAGCAAAGCTCACCTGGCTAACCAGTGTACTCAAACCCAAACCCCATCTGCTGCTTCTTCTAGCAAGCCAGTAGAAAAGAAGAAGTCATCAAAGGTGACTCCTTCAGAACCCATCCTTGGATGGGTTCCCAAAAAGAACTAATCTCTAAGTTATTGTGCAGGGCATTCAAAACAAGCAAATCTGGTATCTCGACAGTGGTTGTTCGAGACATATGACCGGAAGTAAGTCCCTGCTGATGGACTATCAGGAAAAGGATGGTCCAGTTGTTTCGTATGGAGATAATTCGTTGGGTTACACAAAGGGTTTTGGTACTTTGACAAATGGGAATGTCACGTTCTCAAATGTTGCATATGTAGTTGGGCTTAAACATAACTTACTCAGCATAAGCCAACTGACAAGCAAGAATAAGATAGTCCAATTCAGAAAGAAAATTGGTACTATTTTTGATAAGACAGGGAAGCCACTGCTGACTGCAAAACGTCATGAAAACATGTATCAAATTGACATGAACACAGCAGTCACAACAACTGATACTTGTTTCTATTCAAAGGCAGCAGACAACCTGAAGTGGTTATGGCACAAGAGACTCTCACATCTCAACTTCAAAGATATTCACAAATTATCCAGTAGAAGTTTGGTGTCTGGGCTACCCACAATGTCTTATGTGAAGGACAGATTGTGTCCTGGTTGTGAAAAGGGAAAACATCACCATGCCTCGTTCAAATCAAAGCAAATCTCATCTGTTGAGAAACCATTTCACTTACTTCATATGGATCTATTTGGTCCAGTGAATGTGGCCAGCTGTAGTGGGAAGAAGTATACACTGGTTATTGTTGATGAATACTCGAGATACACTTGGGTGTTCTTTCTAAGGCAAAAGAGTGAAGCTGCTGATGAAATCATCAATTTTATCAAAAGAATGGAGCTTTTGAATGGGCAACTGGTGAAGCAACTAAGAAGTGATCATGGTACAGAATTCAGAAATGCTACATTAGAAGAATTTTGTGCCGACAAAGGTCTTTCCCAAAATTTCTCTGCTGTGAGAACACCTCAGCAAAATGGTGTTGCAGAAAGAAGAAACAGAACTCTCATTGAAGCAGCAAGATCTATGTTGGCTGAGTCTGGGTTGAAGAATTCCTACTGGGCAGAAGCTGTGAATACTGCCTGTTTTACCCAGAATAGATCTCTTATTGTGAAAAGACATCAGAAAACTGCTTATGAAGTTCTCAAAGGAAGAAGACCCTCAATTTCATTTCTTCATGTATTTGGCACTCCCTGTTACATTCTAAATAATAGGGATCAGCTGGGCAAATTCGATGCTAAAGCTGATGAAGGTATATTCCTTGGATATTCCAACATGTCAAAGGCATATAGGGTCTACAACAAAAGAAGAGGTTGTTTTGAAGAATCCATCAATGTTACATTCGATGAAACTGCCTCTGCTTCATCTACTGATCGTGAAGATGAAGTGTTACTGTTTGAAGAGCCTACTCAGCAAGCTCTTGATGATGAAGAGCCAGCAGCACAACCCTCACCAATCCATGCTGCTGGGTTCTCTGATGATGAAATGGAACATTCTGTTCCATCTGTGTCTAAACCAAGTGGACCTACTGGCTCTACTGAAGTGCTGCAACTTGAGCCTAGGTCTGCTGGTTCTGAGAGATCACAAGCTGGTACTGTTTCTACTGATATTGATCAGCAACCTTCTGTTGCTGCTCACTCATCTGAACCAGCTGATGATCAAGATGCTGTGTGTTCTACAACCAGCTCACCTGTTCATAACACCAAATGGACAAGGGAGCATCCGATTGAGCAGATTATTGGTAATCTTGCGAGTGGTGTTAAAACACGGAGGCATGCTACCAGTAACTTTTGTATGCATGTTAATTTTGTGTCTACCATTGAGCCCACGTGTCCTGAGGAAGCACTTCAAGATCCTAGCTGGGTTGGTTCAATGCAAGAAGAAATTACTCAGTTTGATAGGAACAAAGTGTGGACCTTGGTACCTGAACCTGAGGATAAGACAAAGAAGATCATTGGTACTAAGTGGGTATTTAAAAACAAGATGGATGAAGATGGTGTCGTTATCAGAAACAAAGCAAGATTGGTTGCTCAAGGGTTTAGACAGGAAGAAGGATTGGATTATGGGGAAACTTATGCACCAGTGGCTAGGATGGAAGCTATCAGATTGTTCTTAGCATATGCTGCTAGGATGAACTTTAGAGTATTTCAGATGGATGTTAAATCTGCATTTCTGAATGGGAAGCTGCAAGAAGAAGTTTATGTCAAACAGCCTCCTGGTTTTGTAAGCAGTAAATATCCAGACCATGTCTACAAGCTAGACAAAGCTCTTTATGGCCTTAAACAGGCTCCAAGAGCATGGTATGAGACACTTCATGTGTATCTCACTGGTATAGGTTTTAAAGTTGGAACAATTGATACCACTCTATTCTCAAAAGAGATAGATGGTGATCTCTTGTTGGTACAGATATATGTGGATGATATTATTTATGGTTCTAAAAATGAAAAACATTGTCAAGATTTTTCAAAACGTATGTCAAAGGCATATGAAATGAGTTTACAAAGAGATCTGCAATACTTTTTAGGATTGCAGATCAAACAACTTGATGATGGAATATTCATAAGTCAAGATAAATATATCAAAGATATGTTAAAGAAATTTGGTCTGACCTGTTTAAAAGACATAGGGACTCCAATGGCAGCATCCATTAAAATAGATGCTGATCCAAATGGTGAACCAGTCAATATCACTGAATATAGAGGTATGATTGGATCCCTACTTTATCTCACAGCCAGCAGACCAGATATTATGTTCGCCACATGTCTCTGTGCCAGATATCAAGCTGATCCTAAAGAGTCACACTTGCTGGCAGTAAAAAGAATATTCAGATACCTAAAAGGTACTGCTAAACGTGGTCTTTGGTATCCCAAAGACCAGGATTTTGAACTAATTGGGTATTCAGATGCTGACTTTGCAGGATGTAAAATAGACAGGAAAAGTACTACTGGTGGGTGCCAGTTACTGGGTAGTAGGCTAGTCAGCTGGACAAGCAAAAAGCAAAATACTGTGTCCACATCCACTGCTGAAGCAGAATATGTCTCTGCTGGTAGTTGTACTGCTCAAGTACTGTGGATGCAAAGCCAGCTAAAGGACTATGGTGTTCATGTTACAAAAACTCCAATCTACTGTGACAACACCAGTGCAATTGCTATCACCAACAATCCTGTGATGCACTCAAGAACTAAGCACATCGATGTTCGGTATCATTTCATAAGGGATCATGTTCAAAAGGGTGATGTTGAGTTACATTTTATTTCTACAGACCAGCAATTAGCAGACCTATTTACAAAGCCATTAGATGAGAAACGTTTTAACTATCTCATCTCTGAGCTGGGTATGCTTGAGCTCTAAATAAAGGACAATTTTTGTTGGTGTGCTGGTTCTACAACGTGTAGGGCAAACCAGTAAGTCACATTTATTTACTTACTGCCTACATGTCAAACAACCAGCACAGCAAGGTCTTTTATATTTTGATTACTTAAATGTTTTAAATGAAATAATAAATAGCTCTCCAAATTTAATGATTCCTTAAAACTGGAAACTCATTTACTTCCAATGATTTAAATTAAATTCATGACATATTAAATGTAACAAAAGTATTTTGTATTTAATACAAAAAATTATTTTTGAGATTTTAAATCAATTTATTTGAAATGAAATCTGATGCATTTAATGCAGTATGGGAGTAATGAGTGTTTAAGCCGTATAAATGTCATGTCAACCGTCTGTCTCCCTTTGAAAGCGTGCCAGTCTGTCACATCTGCCCACGCGCCTGCAGATGACAGTAATTTTCTCTCTCCTGCACTTTTTCACCCACTCACAACGGATAAAAGTGTGTTTCATCTTACAAAATAACCTTCGGTTATTCATTTTTCAAAATACACACACTTTTACTCTCAAAATCTTTTCAATCTTCAAATCTTCATCCTACACTCATCAATGGCAGAACAACAACAGCAATCACCACGTGCTGCAAGCCAGCAAGAGGAACAACAGCAACAACAACCTCAATCAATCGAACCACAACAGCAACCACAACCTGCCCCACAACCGGCACCGGCACCGGAGGAACCGGTGGTTCAAGAACACGTCGTTCAAGGACCACTGTTCAATCTCCACCCCAACCTGATTAGGGCTCCCAATGCACCTGATCACTCCCTGATTCGCCTATCTAGAGGCAATGCTGCACATGCCCTCTCTATTCCCAAATCGAAGGTTAACAAAGGGTATGAGGCCCTCATCGAATACATCCGTCAATCACCTCTGGCAAGAGCCATCACCGGTGTACCTTCCCGATTCTATGCTGCCTGTTTGGCACGATTTTGGTATACTGCCACTGTTGCCACCACTCCCGGCAACGTTCCATGTATTCGTGGCATGGTGACTGAAACCCTAAATTGCTCTGTCACCGTCGAAGCTATTAGACGTGCTCTTCAATTGCCCGGTGGACCATTTGTTGCTTCACCTACTAGTGACGAATTAAGAAGGGAGGTGTTGGAGACCATTGGGTTTGCTGGACCAGTGGCACATACACCGTTGAGAAAGCATATGCCACCTCTGTGGTACTACTTCTTTGGGTTGATGACTCAGTGCATGAGTCAAAAGTCAGGAAGCTTTGACCAATGCTCAGATTTTGAGCTCAAGCTTGGTCATGGGTTGTTGTTCAACAGGAACATCGATTACGCCCTTGAAATTTATTTGAGGCTAAGGGAAATGGTGACTGCTAGAGTAAGAACCAACTTGATTCCATTTCCACGATTCTTAAGCCTGGTATTTGAAAGTGAACTGGGTGAAGCTTATCAGCAAATTGCTGATCAATCATTTGAGGTCCCAGTAAAACAAGGGGGTATGCCAAAGGATGTACCTGCTGCTCCATATGCTGTGTTGACACCAGCAATGAACGAGTATCTTGCTGCTCGTCGTGGAGCCACCCAATCGACTGCCTCTGGTTCTGCACCAGCTGAGGGGGAGGGTCCTCAGCGAAAGCCAGCAACGCGAAGGAAGCAGCCAGCTACCTCAACTAGTACAGCCACCGTCTCATATACTGGTAAAGCAGTAGTTGTATTAGAATCTAGTGCTCTCTTATCATAAAGAACAGCCCTAGTCTTATATACTGACTACCCATTTCTAGTGTTGGAATCCGTTGCTCATCTATTTCTTGGTAACAGGCAAACCTAAGCGTGCTAAAGCTGGCTCCAAGCGAACCACAGGGGAGATTGCACCAGTCTCAGCTGCTGCTCCTGCAAAGGATGTAGCTATGGAACCTGGTGCGTTTCTAGACCAAACAGCAGAACAATCTAACTTAATTGAAATATTTTTAACTGCTGACTTGAAAAATGTTGAGGGAGTTAACGGTATAACCCTGGCTCCCAAGCTGACTGGTTTTAAAACTTGTGTCAAGAAGAGTAGCAACCCATACTCGTCTAACCAGGCACTTCCACATTTTTCTGAAATGAACTTATTGCAATACTCTCTGCTGACAGTACAACCAGCAGAGAACATAACTGACCCCCAAAGCAGGCTTGAGCTGGGTCTTCATCGTGTTGAACCAGCTCAGGTGACTGCACAGCCAGTATGTTACTCGAATACTGTTAAGAGTCGCACTCCTACATCATTACCAGCCAGATCTCTTACACTATCTGGGTCAACATGTGTTGCCAATGAGTCAGCAGAGTCACCGCTGTACTTACAGACACCTTCTTCTGTCTCATTCGAAGGGCTGACCAAATCAAAAGTCTGTCCCCAGAGACCAAAAACAGATGCAATTGTTGAGTCAAATTTATTTGGTTCTACAGTTGCTAACATAACTTGTTCTATTGTTTCAGTTCTTAGCAGGGTAGATGAACAGGCAGAGGGGGAGCAAAATAAAGATGTTGTTATTCCTACTGGTGATATTGCTGCCTCTGCTACTGGTGTTGGTGCCACTGATTCTGTTACTGGTGGTGCTGATGCTAGTACTGTTGATTCTGCTGCTGCTGGTGTGGAAGATGTTATCATGGAAGAACCTCCTGTTCTTGAGAAGGTTATTGACAATATTGTCAAGGATGTTCTTCTTGATGAACCTGTCACCCAGCCAAGAGTGGACCCTGCATTAATGTCTGATGAGCCTGCTGATTCTTCTGATTCTTCTTCTATGGAACGTCAAGTTCTTACAGAATCGGCAGTTCGTCATCCTACTGGTCCGATTTTGGTTGCTACTGAGCCAACCGCTGAGGTTGCTGATGTTAAGGATGCTGGTACCTCTGCTGACACAACGATTGATTCGACTAAGGCTTCTGTTACTGAGGAAACAAAGCCATATGTTGTGCAGGTACCAGATCCAGATGAAGTTGTTCCTAACTTCATTTTCAAGGGAGCTTCGATTTCTCCCAAGATTGCTATGCTGGTCGATCAGCTGACCCTTGATCCCGAATCTGCGATAGTCTCAGCCAGCAGATTACCTCGTGAAGAGATGGTTGAGCTATTATCTCAGCTTGATCGACCAGCTAGAGAAGAAATTTATGAGAGGATAGCCCTGCTGGAGCAAATCAATGAACAGCCTTACTATCATGTTTTTGGTATGGCTCCAGCTGCTTCGCCATTTCCTGGTACATGGAGGCCTCTCAAGTTTGTCATCGATCCTGCTACTGGTAAGTGTGTTATGCAAAATGTCCCTGATTCGCCAGTACCTTCTTCTTCCTCAGCTTCTTCCTCCTCATCTTCTTCTGATGAGGATGCTGATGAAGGTACTGGTAAGGGCGAACCAGTCACTCATGATAACGTGACTGGTTCCAAAGACAAACCAGTGGATCTTACTGATGACAATGCTGATAGTAATGCTGACAAGGATATCAGTGGTTCTAAGCCTTCGGGCGAAGGTAAAAACGATGGTGATCATGATGATGAGTCAGCTCCTGACCTTCCATCTCCACCACCCCACGGTGATACTCCTCTGTTAGCTTGTGCTGACCAACCTTCAACCTCTGCATACTTAAAGTTCAATGCAGATGAGGTTGCTGATATTTCCACCTTTGCTGTCTATAAGACACTGCAAGGGATCACACCAAATTTGGAGGAAACTATTCGCAGAGCTATTGTTGATAGTGTCTCTGCTGCTGTCAGATCTGCTGGAGAGGCTGTTACAACTCCTATTGATCTTAAACTCCAGCAGCTGTGTGCTTTTGCTGATGTGGCAGTCGAAGCTATCACAAAGCACCATGAAGATGAAGAGGAGCTTCAAAGGCGAATCATCTCTCACAATGAATACTGTGAAAATATCACCCGACTCCAAGCTGATTTGGATGCTGCTAACCGCAGAAATACTTTCTTAAATGAGGAGAACAGGGTGTTACACGAGAGATTGGAATCGCAGGAAGCCCAAATGGCTAACATGATTCCTGCTGCTGCCTATGTTCAGATGGTTGAAAACATGCAACGACTGGCTGCTTTGCAAGGTGATGTTCGGGCCATCGTTGAACAAATGGCTATGGGTGTAGCAAGGAATGAAGTTAGATCCTCCAATCTTCTGCTACGACAATTTGGTGTGGATCCTGGTGCCCATCTTACTCCAGAGGTTGCTGAGTGGAACAATTTTGCCTTCTCTGCTCCTCAGTCAGACAGTGATCTTGATGCTACTGTCTCCCCTTCTATTACTGTCCGTGCTGATGACAAAAAGGGGGAGAAAAAGTCTCAAAAGAAATCTAAAAAGAGAAAACAGTCTGAGGGGGAGCATGAACATGAAAAGGCTCATAAACAACCCAGGAGAGATGGAGATGGTGATGGTGATGGTCAAGACACTGGCCCTAAGCCCAGCAACGCTCATACTGAAGCTGGTGGTGCACAGGCAACTGGTGGTACTCAACCCAGTGTGTCTGCCACACCAGTGGATGATATTGGTTCTGGCAGTAAGCCCAGTGATGTTTCTGATATGGCTGTAGCTGAAGCTTTTGTGTTGTCTCAATCTATTGAACGTAAAATGAAGAGGAAGTTAGAGAGACATCAAAAGCGACAGCAGGAACTAGATGATGCCTTCAATGCCAAGTTCGAGGCCTTTGCTGATCTTAAACGTCGTAAGATTATGCACAGAAGATGGCTGAGTCCAAAAGCATTGGAAGTCGATGATGACCTGACTGCCTTTGATAAACACAGAAAAGAGGCAAGAAAAAGAAATGCCAAGTTCATGGTCAAATTCGACAAACAGAGGGCAAAGCTGTATGCACAGAGAGCAGAAAGAATCAGGAACATGACTCCTGCTGAGATGAAGGATTACCTTGATTCTACTGGGTCAACTGGTGGAGTTAGAGCTGATATTTTCATGAAATGGGTTGATGCTATGTTAGAACCCAGCTCTACTCCTCAACCAGCATCTGCTGCTCAGCCAGCTACACAACAAAAACAGCCAGCAGAAACAATCATCCTTAGTGATGATGATGTTATTAGACAGGGGGAGCATCTTGCTATTGTTCCTTACCTGCCTCCTATTCAACCAGTACCAACACAAGAACCATCAGCTGAACCCATGCCTATTGACAAATACAGGGTGAAATCTGCTCCTAGGGACAATCAGCCCCTGAGGAAAGGACCCCTATTCGAGGCAGCTGATGAAGGTACTGATGTGGTTGAGCCAGCTGATACTAATCAGTCAGCTGGCATTGAAGACACAGCAAGGAGTGCTGTGATAGAAGACCCAGCCAGAAGTGTGCTGCTGGGTAGTACAAGTGTTGAAGACCCAGCAAAGTCGGTTGAGCTGGGTGCTAAACAAGTAGGTGATGAAACGGTTGATCCTGCTCACTTCACAGTCTGGGGAAGAGACGGCCAAACATTTGTTCGATCTCCTCTTCCTCCCCAGATTCAAGTTTACTTTGACAGAACACAGGATAACCGGGTCAATCAGCATCCAGTTAGTTCATCTGGCAGCTATGAATCATCTATGTATCCTCCATCTTCCCCAAGGGTTCATGACAAACATATCACTTGGGAAGATGACTCAGTAACCCATGGTGAGCCAAACATCAGAAAAATGAATCCAGATGAAAGAGATGCCTACAGACTTCAGATCACTGTTCCAGAGTTGCTTGAACAAAGACAAATTGAACTTAATGAAAGAATTCGTCAAGTCAGGCTGCTGCATCACCCTCTTGATCAGCCACACTATATTGCTGCACTAAACTTTGGCGTTGACATTAGGGTGTACTTGAATAACAGTGGTCTCAGGCTCTCCACTACTGATGAAAGAATTCATTTTGAAGATGCTCTCCAGATGGGTATGGATATAAGGGAGTATTGTGCTGCCCTTAGTACTGAAGAGGGTAGAAAGATGGTTGAAGCAGTAAGATCCCTGAACATTTCATATGATGATTATCTGATGGGTTTAGCTGCTGAAAGGGAAGCCAGAGAAGCTGCTGATGCTGAACTTGCTGAACGTTCAAGGCTTCAGGATATTGAAGACAGATTGGCTGCTGACAGAAAGCAACAGGCTGAGTCCCTCAAACTAGCCAGAGCCATTGTCAAAGAACAGGATAAGGTTTTTGATAAGATAGAAACTGCTAAGGAAGTACCTACCACTGCTCCTGTAGTACCTGATCACAATATTGAGTTTCCTGATACTTACTATAAGAGCAGGTATGGTAATGTGATGAATAGAAGATCTAATCCCTGCAGAATTATCAAGGTAAACAGGGGGACAAAAAGGGCTTTTAATGTTGTCAGGGAGAACAATGTTCAAGAAAGGATTAGTTTTGATGACTTGAGAACTCTTGGATTCAGTGAATGGATAGAAATCTTGGAGTATTTCATTGGTAAAGGTGAGAGTGCTATCAAGAGTGCTCTTAAGACTGAACTCCAACAGCTGTTCAAGAAGGCAACTAAGTTTGGGAATGCACCAGTAGTTGATGTTGATGAATTTCTTGCTCAAAAGCCTAAAAGGAAGCAACCTACTGGTGAAGGACCAACTGGGAGTAGCCGAATTGTTCTACCTCCTTCCATCCCTGTTTTTGACCCTGCTGAATTACCTCTCCTGTTCCCTGAAGCCTGGAAGATTAAACAAGAGGAGCTATCTGATGAAGAAAGGGATAAAGATAGATAGTCTCCTATGTGCTTAACTTGTATCTTTGTAATTTACTGTTTATTTTTTTTAATTATCTTGTAATTATTGTATATATCTGATGTAATGTAAGTAAAGTGAGTTTATCTTCAAAATCATATCAAATTATAAGATATAGATAACTCATCAAAAGATCCCAAAACAAACTTAAAGGGACGAATTTACTGTCTACTCTCTCTAGGTCCCTAAGTGCTGGCTTTAGTGTTTTCTCTTCAAGTCATAGGTTTTGTCATCATCAAATAGGGGGAGATTGTTGAGTCCCCAAAATAATTAAGGATTTAATTATGACAAAACAATATTTATTTGCACTAAAGTGTTATGTGCAGCCAGCACACGTTTGTTTATGTATAGTCAGCTAATATAGCTGTGTCGAGTGTTTAGTATGCTGCCTAGTCTATCAGCACAAGGTAGATATGTATTCTTCGAATCAGCACAGGATGTGCACCCAGCAAATCAAGAATATCAAGTGACTCAGCATATGAAGGACCAGTAAGTCTGGATATTAGCATACAACACAAGACAGCCATGCTCCATTACAAGCATGGTAGTTTCCCAGAGTGGTCTACATCAACGCACTATTCAACAGAAGTCGAAGACAAAGTTGAACAGAAAAGGACAGGAGTCGGCGGCTGACAAGTGACCTTACAAGACCACGTGGGAATGCAGAAGTGGAACGCATGTGCAGACATGTGTTATACTTTAATCATACCTAGGGAACACAACATTCCATTTGTTTAAATCAAATGGTAGTGCCAAACCGAATGGGTGTGTTCCAGCAAATAGCTACCTAAGAGGAAAGAAGGAAAGCACGCCTTCTGACACAATTGTCCCCACAAGTACAAAGCATCCAATGTACTAGTGGACAATAGACTAATTACACAGTTAATAGAACTACTATATATATTGTAGTATCCACTATTGTAAAAAGTAGTGGTGTGGGTTTATCTGTTAGAGTCAAAACCGTGTAATAGCTTTAGTTTATCTCTTAGCTATAATCTAGGTAATCTGTATCAACCAACTATCATTTCCGCCAAGGATAGTTGTGATTCTTTCTGATTTAATCAATAAAGAATAACAGTTGAAAATTACCTGTGACTCTATCTTATTTACTACAGAATACTAAACGTGATTAACTGACTAGTTAATTAAGAAAAGAATTGTATTCACCCCCCCTCTACAATACTCCTGTTGTTATTAAGGGACCAACAGTCTTAAAAGCTGATTTTTAATCTTTAAGGAGATTATCCTTTCTGCGGATCTGATTCATTAGTCTTATCAAGCTAATTTGCACGGTGCCTCCCCATTGTACGAGATAAATCCTTCTCATGGTTAGGATAAATCTGACCACTTGGCGACCCTGTTTGATGCTGAGGTCCGTGGATTTCCTGCTGATTTTAGTGATGACTTTTCTAGATTTTTCGTCAACCTACAGCTGGTCTGGACGACAACTTCATGACCTAAATCAAGAAGCGCGTGTCTTTTTCGGAAGACTTTACTTCCTTTTAATGATGGAATTGATTCATCGTGTAGATCCATCTTTCTTACAGTAAATCGGGTAAAACTGATTAAAATCGTCCAAAACAAAAGTACCTGCAATAACTTTACAGAAACATGTGATAGATAGTTTTTAATTGAATAACTTGGTACATTCTCCCCACACTTAGTTTCTTTCTTTGCTTTTTTTATTCTCCTTTATTCCATTTTAAATGAATTCAATCGTTTTAGGGTGTTTCTCAATTTATGTCCTTTCCGAGGTAACGATAATTTCGGCATTAACACCTAGTTTTATCGTTCATAAATATGTATAAACATGATTTTGAGTTCATTTAGTTGAAAATTTTTCAAATTTTCACAAAATTTGGCAAATAAACCAAGTATAAACCTGAGAGAATTTATAACCCTTCCCCACACTTAAGATCATGCAATGCCCTCATTTGCATGAAATCAGACTATAATTTAAATTCATGAGGGTGATTAGCGTAGAAAAGTGATTAAAAATACCGAGTTTGCAAACATATTGTTATTTCACATTTGATTTTTTGCGTCTTGTCAAAATCAGTAGCTTTTGCTGAACTTCATGACAGTCTTTGAAAGTGCGCTGTTTTACCCTGTTTTGTACATAAGATAAAATACAAACATATATATATATATATTTTTGAAGTTTGGTTTATAACCCCACTTTTCAAAAATTTATAAAGTATAATATTTTTGGCATACTTTAAATCAATAAAATTAAAAATAATGATAACAAAATTTGTCGCCCCGCCCTCGGGTAAAGTAATTTCGGCTTAACTACTTAATCTTCAACTCACGACGAATTTTAGAAATCATTTTTTTACTTAATGAAATAAAGTAAATTTTTGTTTTTAAAATCATTCAAAACATAAATTTAAAAAGCATATTAATTTTATATAAAACCTAGTAAATAAAAAAAAATCAGAATGGGGGGAGAAAACTAGTTCTTTAGTGTCTGCTAGCGGAAAAGACCAATCGGATTCCATTCTCGGAACTACACGAGAACAGAACAACTAACTCTAGATAGAATTTTCTTTTTAGAACACTTGAATCTCCCCACACTTAGGTAGCTGTGGTGTCAAAATTGTGATTAACTTCATCGTCAATTTCTCTTGGTCCATAATCAACTTGCATATCTGTAACTTTCTCTTTAAGCCATTGGTCGGATTCCTGTGTAATATCCACAATTTCAACTAGCTTCACCTTTTCTTTAGGCGATAGATTGGATACTAACCGGTTACATAACTTAAAGTTCCCCTTGGTTATAGCATCGCGAATCCGTTTAATAAGTTTCTTCATTGAACTATTAATAACGGGGTAATTTAATTTCGTATCAACAACGGGGTTCTTTGTTATCATGTCATCATTAGGTGTTACTTCATTTTCCCCACACTTAGGCGTTTTATTATTGTTAAGCACTACCGTTGGAGTTGGTAAAACCACATGGTTCTTACCAATCGTTTTTGCTGGTTCAACGGTTTTGGTTGGTGGAGATTTAGACTTTCGAATCATAAAGGTGATCGATTTGTCACCACTTTTAAGTGTCATTCTTCCATTTCCTACATCAAATAACGCCTTGGTGGACGCAAAGAATGGTCGACCTAAAATTAGAGGAATGTTTGGGTCCTCTTCTATGTCAATGACAATGAATTCGACTAGAAAGGTTAAATTACCTACTTGAATGGGTAGGTTGTCAGCAATTCCAACTGGGTGCTTAATGGTTTGATCAAAGAGTCGAACACTCATATCTGTTGGACTTAACTTACCTACACCTAATCTCTTATATAAGGAAAGAGGCATAACACTTACACTTGCACCTAAATCTGCTAGTGCATCATACATGACACAATCACTAAGTAGACAAGGAACAATAAATTCACCCGGATCACCTACCCTAGGTGGAGGTTTTGGTGGAACTGTCTTCACCGGGTTTACTTCTACGGCTTTTGTTTCTTGTACTTTCTTATTCTTTTTCTTCTTCTTCTTTCCAGAAGTATCACAATCTTTATTACCTATTACTTGCTCATACTCAACTCCTTTTCTTGGAAACGGGATGGGTGGTTTGTATGGTGTCACCACTGGCTTTACATACTCGGATGGTGGTGGTGGTGTAACTTCTTCATTGTTACTCACATCTAAAACCTTCCCATCTTCTGGAGCTGGTTTTTCAGAATTTGTTGACACCATATTAACATTCTCTTTCCGAGGATTTACTTCAGTATTACTCGGTAGCTTTCCTTGTTCCCTCTCACTCATCATGCTAGCAAGAGTACCTACGTATTTTTCTAGATTCAAAATGGAAGCTTGTTGAGTTCTTAATGACTGATCAAACCTCTCGTTCGTTTGGGTTTGAGTTTCAATAAATTGTGTTTGAGATTCAACTAGCTTGAATACCACGTCTTCCATATTTGACTTTTTCTCTTCAGTTTGTTGTTGTGGTTTATATAAGCCAGGTCTTTGTTGGTTGAAAGTGTTGTTTTGAGTTGGTTGGTTATTCGGACCTTGTTGGTTATACCAGTTATTTTCGGGTCCTTTTGGATTGTAAAGAATGTTTTGATTTCGATTTAAGTTTAGCCTTGGCGGTTGATAATTATTTTGATAATTATTTCCCGGCCTTTGGTTCATATAGGAAACATTCTCTCGTTGTTCCATCGTTGGTTCAATGTGACAATCTTTCAATAAGTGTGGTCCACCGCATTGCTCACAACTGATTCGTATTGCGTGAATATCTTTATTCATCTTTTCCATTCGTCTTTCGAAAGCATCTATTTTTGCGGAAACGGAATCAAAGTCATGGCTAGAATCGGCTCTAGCCGCTTTAGATGATCGAAAGATATCTTTTTCTTGGTGCCACTCATGCGAGTGGGAGGCTGTGTTATCAATAATTTTGTAAGCTTCAGTTGCGGTTTTCTTCATAATGGATCCACCAGCGGTTATGTCGATGTCTTTTCGTGTGGCGATGTCTACGCCTTTATAGAAGATTTGTACTATTTGAAAAGTATCTAATCCGTGTTGAGGACATCCTCTCAACATCCTTCCGAATCTTGTCCACGCCTCATATAATGTTTCATTTGGATTTTGCGCGAACGTAACAATTTCTCCTTGAAGTCTCACGGCTTTGGATGTCGGAAAGAATCGTTTAAGAAATTTTTCAACTAAAACATCCCATGTGTCAATCGCCCCTTCAGGTAACGATTCTAACCAATCTTTGGCTTCTCCCTTTAAAGTCCAGGGAAACAACATGAGATAGATCTGCTCATCTTCCACTTCTCGGATTTTGAATAGTGTACAAATTCTTTTAAACGTACGAAGGTGTTCGTTAGGATCTTCATTCGGTGCACCACTGAATTGGCATTGGTTAGTTACCATGTGTAGAATTTGTCCTTTGATTTCATAATCCGGTGCATTAACTTCTGGCTTAATAATGGCGTGACCTTGGCCCGTGCGTGTGGCTCTCATTCGATCTTCCATACTTAGAGGTTCCGTTACTTCCATAATTGAATTTGTTGAATACGAATCACTAGAGGATTCTGATTTAATGGTTTGTGGCTCAGGAGGAATAATTAGTGGTTCAGGATCTTGGAATTGTCCTTGAATATGCTCCGGGTTCTTAATTGTGAAGTCGGGTTCAAAAGATGGATTATCGGAAATTTGAGTTGGAGTTCTTGTTCGACTAGATGACGATTCTAAAGAAAAATCAACGGCGACAATATTGGCTAGATGTCTTGATCGAGTTACAGGTGGTGAACGTATGACCGGCGGTGAACGTCTTGCTCGGTGCATTCACTGAATATCCTATTAGTTTTTAAAAAGGAAAGAAAAATTATATAAGTTATCCAATCAATAGACTTTTCTGATTTTGCCCACGTTTCGAATAGCCAAAAGATGCAGCAGAGGGGCAGGATTCGTTTGGTCTCAATATAATTGAGTACTGTTTGACTCCAATAACCCGGTCCACGTACAAATCCAACTATTACTACGAACCAGAAAATTTTGATGTCTATCAATTTAACCACTTAAAATAAATTTTCGTAATTTTAAGAAATTTAGAGAAGAAGTAGAAAAAAAATCTAAGTCCTAAAAACTAGAATGGCGAGAAATAAGAGAGAAAAAGAGTGCGCGTCGAAAAGTGTCGAAAAATGAAAAAGACGAAGAGTGGTTTGTAAACACGCGGTTAATCCAACCTTATAACGATCACTATCTTAAAATTAAAGCTACAAATGGAGATCACTAATTGGAATTGTAATTGATACATAGGTAAACGCGTCGAAAAATAAAAATAAGAAAATAGCGCGAAAAATGGCGTCGCAAAATTCTAAAGCACCTAAAACTTAGTCTAAGGAATAAGCACTTAAGGGATTTTACGGCAAAGCCTAAAAATTCTAGAAGTAAAAATAACTATGGCAAAACTAAACTTAATACTAAAAGTTGCGAATATAGTCTAAAAATCTAAAGGTAATAAAACTAAAAAAAACATTTTTTTTTTTAATTTTTTTTTTTTACAAACTTATATTTTCACAAATATAAATTAAAAATATAGCGTTTTAGCGCTCCCCGGCAGCGGCGCCAAAAACTTGATGATGTAGCGTGAGGGTACGAAATAGTATTATTTTTAATACAAAATACTACAAAATATGACACAAGTTTTAATTATTTATAGAGTGGGATATACCTAAATCTTGCTACAACACTATAGGCAGTGTACCTAATCGTAGAGTAGTGTAGTTTTTAGTAAGTCCGGTTCGTTCCACAGGGAGCTAGTGATTACGTACTATATTTTTATAAAACTATATTTATACAAAATATATATAATTATATAAGTAGTAATATTATTATAAAAGGGGGGTTTTACCGTTTAATGACCGGTTTGTCGATTCTATATTTTAAGCGCAAAGATAAATGACGATAATTAAAGTGCGTAAAATAATGACAATAAATAAAATGACAGTAAATAAAATTGCGAGTAATAAAATGACAGTAAATAAAGATACGATGAGAAATATAATAAAAGAATTATGCTTATTTAAACTTCCGTAATCATGATGTTTGACGTGTTGATTTTAATTTATTACCATGGGTTAATTGTCCTTTGTCCTGGTTTATTTGATACGTCTATCTGGTTTTTGTCCATAATAGTCCATCGGTCATAAATATAAAGTGCGAGTATCCTCGTCAAATTACCCTTATACCCGAAGTCAAATATTCCAACTGATTAAGGATTTAAACTGTGACGCAGTTATCACTTCTGTCAACAATTACACCAGTTATCAATGTATGTAATCCACCCCTGTTTTAATTAGTTTATGAATATTAATTCATCCACTTGATCAGAATGAATAATCAATTACCCAACCCAATTGATTAATTAAATGATTATAACAGATTCCATATGAACGTCACTAAATAGGACAAACATAATCATTATTAATTATTAGGTTAATTAATTTGAAGATAGGTTCGACAGACTCCAATGAGTTGTCACTCAATTAGACAATACCCCCCATCTATTAATAGTCAATAGTTCAATTTCCACAAGTGTCGGTCTTTTGCCCAAACCTTAATTATGGTACAAAGCCCAATTACCCAATTTTAGTAATTAGCCCAACATCATGATTACTTCGTTTTAAATAAGCATAATAATAACTTAGCTACGAGACATTAATGTAAAAAGGTTGAACATAACTTACAATGATTAAAAATAGCGTAGCGTTACACGGACAGAATTTCGACTTACACACTCAAACGATCTCTATCATAAATCTTATTATTATCATAATTTAAAATTAAAATTAAGATTATTGTTATATCTGATTACATTAACATTATGATAGAGAATTATAGATATAAATTATAGATATTGATATTGATAGATAGAAAAATAAGAAAAAGATAGAAAAAATGATCGAAAAAAGTCTCCCTCTATCGATCGTAATACGTCGCTTTTATAGCGAAATTAGAATTGAAATTTTCATTTACGACCCCTGAACTATGCTCAATTAACAACTTTTTATTATTTAATATTATTCTTATTATGAATTATTTAAATATTATATTTTATTCTTGTGCATAGTTGACTCGTAATTTTTACACCGTTGCGTCGAGCGCTGAAAGTTGGTTCATGCCTCGGTTCCGGATTTTCGAACGCCCTTTCGTACAATTTTATATCGTGTACTTTGCGTTTTGTAACTTGTACTCTTGTCATTTTTAGACGTTCTTCATCAATAATTTGAACCTTTTTGATTGTATCTTGTACTTTTTAGCTTTTTGGACCTTTTTGTCTTCAAATCGTCGTTTTCGCCTTTTGTCTTCGCACTTATTTAAAATAAACGAATATTACTTGAAAATGGAACAATTGCAACTAAAATCTTGTCTTTCTTGGGGGATTTTGCTATGAAATATATGTTCCTTTTTAGCCTTATCAATAATGTTTGTGAACAAAGTTTTTTCAAAAAATGAAAAAAAAAAATTTTGCTTCCCCCGATTTGTTACTTCCCCCTCTTTCATCCAAGCCCAGGGCATAAGCTTCTGCTTAGCCTCGTCTTGGTCGACGTACAAATTTCATTTGTATTTAAGCGTAAAAGCAGCTGCTTTGAAGGTTTCCAACCTACTGGTTCAGCCAAAACCTATGAAAAGATGCTAGAACTATAATATCGATCGGTTGCTAGAATTAGCATTATGAGCTGCTCGAATGTGAGCTGCATTCATATGAGTTGTTAAGTACGATATATTTGATCATACATATATATATATATATATATATATATATATATATATATATATATATATATATATATATATATATATATATATATATATATATATATATATATATATATTGCATATTTTTGACTACATAAATGGACTCTCTTCTTGTGATTAATACTTATATCTTTTTTTGACAGTTTAGCCTAGTAAGGAGCTAGAAAAAGTTGCAATAGAAATCAAAGAGCTTTATGTTTTTTGTTTTATTTTTGGATTAGCGAGGAAACCCCTATGAACGAACATATTGACTTCCCCATGGTGAATGCGAGACCTGATACCGGGTGAATTGCGTATCATGCTCATCCTCTGGTCACACTCCTTTAGATAGGTTTATATTTTCAAATCCGGATCGGCCCGCGCGATGCGGCGGGACCTTTCGGGTTGCATATTCATATTTAACGTAGCGTTACGTGTTTACATAGTTAAAAACGCGTTGTACGGGTGTGTTTGGATACATGTAGGTAGTACTTAGTATACCTAATGGCTTGTGCGTTTTTAACACCGAGAAAATCGCGTAAAAAAGGGACGGAACTATCGATATGATGTATTTAGTTTAGGTTGTTTATGATAGGTGTATATATATATGTATGAAAAATTGTCCGAAATATTTAGTGTTTTTTAAAAAACGTCCATTTTGCATATAGTTAATTGCGTTGTGTTCGTAAAAATATTTTAATTTGAACGGTGACGTTAGAAGAATTTAACTCGAGGCGGACGAAAAGATACGGTCCATTAAAAATTCGAGTGCAGTTTATTTAAGTTTTTTTCATAAAATAACAAATGTATGGTTTTTACCCTTAAAAAATTGACATATGTAACATTGTTTAGGGGGTTGTTTTGTAACTATGTTGCTTATTGTGTAGGAAAAAATTAGGGAGCCAGATACGACAAAATTTCCCACGTGGTTTAATATGTAAAAAATAATAATAATAAAAAAGGGTTAATACTTAACTAATATACAGTTACGATAGAAGTTTATAGAGTTAAATACTATACATTATCAAAAAGTGAAGCTGCACACTCAAATTATAAACCTTTAGAAAAAAACGCTTCATCAAAAAAACTAGAACAAGAAAACCCCTTAAAAAGGATTAAAAAAAACTAGAAGTATATATAAACGAAAAGCGCTTCATAAAAAAAAAAAAAAAAAAAAAAAGTGAGGCTTAACAAGATACAGACAAACCGGCAAAAAAAACACACTAACACCACTACCAAACCGAAACAAAAGTCCAAACTAGAAACCGAACCAACAATGGGAAACCTAACCACCAACAACTATAAATCCTTTATAATATTATAAATCCGAAGCTTTATTTGGACTTCTTTTAAAAAAAAGTGAATTCTTACTTGATATAAATAGTAGGTTCAGTTTTGAGTAAAAGCATTGCCATCTTAAGATTCTAGTTTAACTAGTGAACAAGCTTAAAAGCGTTAATGGAAATGAAGGTTGAAAAGCAATCAAGCAAATTCATAAAACCCTCTGTTTCAACCCTCGAAACCTCTCGTCACTATAGGATCGGCTTCATGGATGAGTTTGTACCAGCTTCGAATGTAACTATTGTTCTTTTCTTCCCCCAAAATAACAAAATCAACCCAAACATCATTGTTGAGCTAGAAAAATCACTGGAGAAAATCTTAACACAATTCTACCCTTTTGCCGGTAGATATGTTGAAGATATAAAAACCGTTGAGTGCAATGATGATGGTGTCGAATTTATACATGCCAAAGTTAACATTAAAATTCAAGATTTTCTTGATTTTGATTCTAATGTTGATTTAGTTGACGAATTTATTCCGTTCAAAATACAGCATCCCGACCTTTTTACTAATCCATTAGTGACAATTCAAGTGACAACCTTCGAATGTGGAGGTGTTGCAGTTGGTGTAAGGACTTCACATAGGATTGTTGATGCATCCACCATATGCACATTTCTTAACAAATGGGCTTCTATGAACCGTGAAGAAAGTCAGGCAACTGAACTCAATGGGCCCGTTTTCAATTCATCCTCTTTTTTTCCTCCTCGTGGTTTACCTGCCATGCCGTTTATACCTGTAGGCGATGATATGTTAATCAAATATACAAGAAAGAAATTTTCGTTCAGCGAGAGTGTAATATCAAACATTAGAACAAAGGCTACCGCGAGTGGTCAATATAGCAATCACAAATGGTCAAAGTCACAATTGGTAACGGCCATAATTTGGAAAGCTCTTCGTCATGTTGATCAGAAAATGAATAATTATCCAAGAGAATCTGTACTCATACAAATTATAAGCCTAAGAGAAAGAATGGCAACCTTAATACCCAAAGACTCTTGTGGGAATATTTGGGCTTTTACGTACACAAGATCTAAGAATCACGAAACAACTGAAGAATTGGCGGACCTCTTAACTTCTTCCGAGGAGAAAACATTAAATGATCTCTCGAAGGTATCTCACGATAGTGAAGATGGGCAAACATTGGTTTTAAATACCTTGTTACATATTGGCAACTTCAATGAATCGACTAATGTGGTTTTGATCAGTAGCTGCTGTGAATTCCCTTTTTATGAAACTGACTTTGGTTTTGGAAAGCCCGTTTGGGTGACCCCTGGGACCACCCCGGTTAAAAACAACACAGTTCTGATGGACGATGCGGGAGGTAAGGGAGTCGAGGCGTACATCTTTATGGATAAAGAAGACATCCCTCGTTTTGAAGAAGCTCTAGATTTCGAAGATTTTGGTGGTTAAATCATCGCGCTACAGTCTTTATATTCTTGTATGTTATCATGTGTTAGATAACATATCAAGACTTAAAACTATTTGTGCTTTTATTTATCGTCCCAATAAAAAGATGTATCTTTCACGTTTCTTCAAATGTTTTCACTTTTTTCTAAGGTGTTCACTCTTATAAATTGAAAGAATGATATTACTTACCAAATGATCCAAATGTGGTATCGCTTCTTTCTTGGGTATTGTGATAAAGTTCTTCAAACGATCCTTTTGTTTTTAGATATGTTTATAATGGAAGCCTGATGATTATTTGGGACCGTTGTCAAATTGAGAACTCAAATATATTTCATTTTTAACACAATTTGTACACTCCCTCTAGTTTATCGAGCTCAGCCGCTAATAAGCTCATGGCTTCATTCAAATCATCTAACCTATTAAATTTTACAACACCTTCCTAGAAACAAGGTATTTATGTTAATTTGTATTACAGTTATGATATATTGTAACTTACACATTAAAACTAACTGGACTTCTTTAAATTACTGTAACTTTTTTGTTAATTTGTAATATTCATATAATGATATTGATGGGGCATACATGGGGTATACAAGGTGTTTGATAATAGTCCTGACAGATGTTTCAGTTGTACGACAGTTGTAATATGAGTGTTGAACTATGCAGTTGTACGACAATTATATGTATACTTCTTAACTCAATTTTTTTTATGCACAATTGTTTTCGCAAAGTGAAGCGAACTTGAAGAAATTGCGTCCGCTTCCAGCGAAAACGGATTTGTTCGTCCCTTCTGTATACTTAATTTGTAGGAACACAGAATCAATTCCTTGTTTTCCTATCTTGGTGAGTTACTGAGTTTGCAACTGTTACTTACTTTAGTAATTGTTGTAGTATCAATAAGATATGAAATATGAAATGTCAAATTTTGTCATCTAAGTAATTGTCTGAAATATTATTATTATTATTAGGATACAAACACCAAAAAGGATGAGGTAGAGATATGAATATGACAAATACTCACCAACTACTAATTACTATATGTATTTGTCTTATGATGGTTGCCATTTTTTGCTAAAGAGAACAAGAATACTACATAAATTACAATAATTGATTTCTTAAATTACTGGGGAAATGAATAGTAAACCTTGATCATTTGTTCCAAATAGACAAAAAGAACGGAGTATTACATAAATCTTGACCACTGTTAATTTGTACACAGTGGGCTGGAGATTTCAAGCTTCGTGAAAAATTCCCTCGTCTCTTCAGGCTTGAAGTCGACAAAGGCTGCTGTGTACAGGATCGGATCTACAACAATGGAACAGGAAATTTTTTCTCGTGGAATTGGGCCCGTGAGCCTGTGGGCCGAACAGGAACTGAGCTCAATCAGATGGTCAGTATGCTCGAGTCATTACAGATTAATCGGAGCAGCAGTGAATCTTGGTCATGGTGTTTGTCTCCCTCGGGTAATTTTACTGTCAAGTCTCTTTCGATCCTCATTGATGATGGACTTATTACACTAGGCGGGTCAACCCCTGAAACCCTTCGAAACCATCTCGCTCCCAAAAAAGTGGAAATCTTCGTTTGGAGAGCAATCAAAAAACGAATTCCGGTTAGGAGTGAGCTTGATAAAAAAGGAATTGACCTTCATAGTGTAAGATGCCCATTATGTGACGATGGCGTGGAAACGGTGGATCACTCGATTATCTTTTGCAAATACTCGATGGACTTATTGTGTCGGGTGTATCAATGGTGGGGTCTTGGAAATTTTTCTAATCTAAGTGTGGCCGAGACTCTTCAAGGGAACAATGGTGCGTCTATGTCTTCGTTGGGGAAAAGCATTTGGCAAGCAACGGAATGGGTATGTGCATATTATCTATGGAAAAATCGTAACAACAAAGTCTTTCGTGGGAAGTGTTGGCCAACCTCGGTTTTGTTGAATGAGATTAAAGTCAAGGCTTTTGATTGGATATTTCATCGTTTAAAGAAGAAAAAGTTGAATTGGCTAACGTGGTTGAATAATCCGAATACGTATCTTACATTGTCATAGTTAGTAATTCTGTAATTGCTACTATTATTGCAATTGTGTGTGCATGTGTTAGTTCATAGGTTTGTCCTCTCACAAACCGATTGTGTGATGGATATTCGTTGTAATTGAGGTCGTGCTCGTTCTTGGCCTGACCATTCTTGTATGCTCTTATTTGAATTAATATACTTTCTTGCTTTTTAAAAAAAAAAAATTTGGGGTCCATCATGAGCTTGTGGTGAGTAATTAAATAATTACTTTATAAATTATTGAAAGTGGGGTTAATAGAAAAACAAGTGGGGTTAATAGATCCAGACATGTATTTTAATTAAAAACAGGGCATGGCAAGAAAATAAGGGGACATAACGTGGGAATTAGTCAAGTTGCAGGAATAAAAGAAAAAAAATAAAAAATCAAATAATGAAAAATCAAACCTTATCTCAAAGTTGCAGACAATTGAATTTGTGTTATAATATATAAATATATATATATAAATGGATAGTCAATTATTGATACACAAAAGTAATATTATTGTATTACCTAAACTTGTGATATTTTTGCTATAAATAGCCATGAATGCAAGCATTAAACTTGCACCATTTCTCACACTTACAAAGTGTTTCTTTCTTTCTCTCCATTATCATCTTTGTTCTTACACTTCATTATTAGTATTCTTAATCAAGAATCAAATCACTAAAGGTAGTTATAAGCCTACTGAATTATAACATCAAGAATCAAACCACTAAAGGTAGTTATAAGCCTACTGAATTATAACACGTTATCAGCACGATAATCTTAATACTAATTATGGTTGGCTCTGCCACCTAAATGATATATGGTCGGTTATACCACCTGAATAATATATGGTCGACACTGTCGTCTAATTATCATTTATGTTACTAACATTTATATTTCAATTATCTAACATTTATATGGCCGACACCGTCGCCTAATTATCATTTATGTTACTAACATTTATATTTCTATTATCTAACATTTATTTGGCCGACACTGTCGCCTAATTATCATTTATGTTTACTAATATTTATATTTATGTTATATAACATTTATTAATGATTGCTTACATATGGTCGACACTGTCACCTACTTATCATTTATGTTATATTAAATTTATGTTTAATGTTTATATACTTATGAATATAAAGTGACTATAATTTATCATGTTGTTTGTTTTAATAGAAAATGTCGAATCTGGAAAAGCTTAAATTTACTCCTTTAGAATCAACTGGAAACAACTACATGCCATGGGTTATAAAAGTAAAAATGCATCTTAAATCAATGGGCATTCTTGAAGCCATAAATAAAAACAACACTTGTTCTGAAAAAGAACAAGCAACGGCATGTTGCTTTATTCATCAACATATTGATGAATGCTTACAAAATAATTATGTGACTGTAGAAGATCCCCATGTTTTATGGGAAAGTCTCAAAAGCAGATTCAATAATCAAAGAGAAATTTTACTTCCAACTGCTATGGATCAATGGAGAACATTAAGGTTCCAAGACTTTAAGAAAGTAAATGAATACAGCTCAGCTCTGTATAATACAGTCTCACAACTTAAATTCTGTGGACATGAAATAAGTGATGCAGACATGTTGGAGAAAACTTTCTCCACAATGAATGCTGCCAACATCACAGTGCAAAGAAATTTGAGAATGCTAAAGTTCAACACATATCCTGAACTTAATTCATATCTCTTGGTTGCAGAGCAAAATGATGAGCTATTAATGAAAAATCAGCAATCCCGTCCTACTGGTACACTTGCAATCCCTGAAGCAAATACTGCAAATAATTATAAATAGGGACAAGGAAGCGGGCAAGGTCGTGGTTATAATAACCATCACCATCATCATGCCAAAAGCCATAACTATGGTAGAAACCATCCTTATGGTAATGGTAATGGGCGAGGACGTGGTCGTGGTCGTGGCCGTGGTGGTCAAAGAAATAATAATCCACGAAAATATAAATATCAACCACAAAACAAGCCCACTAAACAAGATGTTGAAGAAAATTCTTCTAAAAATTCTGAAGAATCTTGCTACATATGTGGTAGAATGGGCCACTGGGCTAATACTTGCCGAACATCTAAACATCTTGTTAAGATGTATCAGGATTCGCTGAAAGATAAAGAAAAGGAAGTAAACTTTGTGGATAACGTCGATCCAACAGTCACTGAGAAACCATCTGATTTATATGAAGATTTCTTGAATGTTTAAGTTGTGTGTCTTTCGAAAAATAAACGATTTAATATCGTCTGTCTTTGTCATTATGTTTGCTAAATGTTTCAGTACTATCTATTTGCGTTTAAAATATTGTGTAATATTAATTTACTCACTATTTATTTCTTATATATGAAGTTCAATATGAATTTTGCTGGAATACAACATCAATCAAGTGGTGGAGATCTCTGTATAGCAGACAGTGGAACTACACACACTATACTTAAATCCGAGAAATATTTTATTGATCTAAAACCAACGGAAGGAACTATACATACAATATCAGGACCTGCTAACTTGATAAAAGGGATAGGAAAGGCAAATTTCATACTACCAAATGGTACAAAATTTTTAATAAATGATGCCTTATTTTCTCCCAAGTCAAGCAGAAATTTATTGAGTTTCTCCGACATATACCTTAACGGGTATGATTATCAGTCAGTGACAACAGAAAATGAGAAATATTTAAGTATCACTGACAAGAGTCATGTGGTTGAAAAACTGCCAAGACTTAGTTCTGGATTACATTATACACATATAAATGTACCAGAAATACATATGGTAGTTAACGAAAAATATATTGATCCTGGTGTATTCAGTTTATGGCATAACAGATTAGGCCATCCAGGATCAACAATGATGAAAAGGATTATTGAATGTACTCATGGACATCCACTAAATGATAGAAAAATCCATCATGATACAATGGTTCCATGTACATCTTGCTCTCTTGGAAAATTGATAACTAGACCCTCACCACTTAAGGTTGAGAAAGAATCACCAATGTTTCTTGAAAGAATTCAAGGTGATATATGTGGACCAATTCATCCAACATGTGGACCATTTAGATATTTCATGGTTCTAATAGACGCATCTAGCAGATGGTCTCATGTTTTTCTGTTATCAAGCCATAATGTGGCATTTGCAAAATTTCTTGCCCAAATTATTAAATTGAGAGCTCATTTTTCTGATTACACCATTAAAAGGGTGAGACTTGATAATGCTGGTGAATTTACATCTCAAGCATTTAATGACTATTGCATGTCTATAGGAATTGTTGTTGAACATTCTGCTGCTCATGTGCATACACAAAATGGTTTAGCCGAGTCATTGATTAAACGTTTACAGTTAATCGCTAGACCATTGATAATGAGAACAAAACTCCCTGTATCTATATGGGGTCATGCAATTTTACATGCTGCTGCATTGATTCGCATCAGACCAAGTGCAAGTCATAAATATTCCCTCCTACAACTTGCTTTTGGTCAAGAGCCAAATATTTCCCACCTTAGAACATTTGGATGTGCAGTATATGTTCCAATTGCGCCACCACAACGTACAAAAATGGGTCCTCAAAGGAGGTTGAGAATATTTGTTGGATATGAAACATCTTCAATCATAAGGTATATTGAACCTATGACAGGTGATGTTTTTACAGCACGTTTTGCTGATTGTCATTTTAATGAAACATTGTTTCCTAGATTAGGGGGAGAAATAAAAAATAAAGAAAATGATGTTTCATGGTGTGAACC
The DNA here is from genome assembly GCF_046630445.1 of Rutidosis leptorrhynchoides. Taxonomy (NCBI): domain Eukaryota; kingdom Viridiplantae; phylum Streptophyta; class Magnoliopsida; order Asterales; family Asteraceae; genus Rutidosis; species Rutidosis leptorrhynchoides. The sequence continues at coordinate 693,508,188 of NC_092334.1, read as the reverse complement.
TCAATTAAAGTATCTTGATCCTCGCACAAAAGAATGCGTGATAGAAGTTCAAAAGATAATGCATATACAAGAACTTGCAAATCAATTGCCTGATGCATTCACAGATACAAAAACGGTGACAAAATCATATATACCAGCAGTAAATACTCCAACTCGAATTGAAATTCCAAAAGCTGGCAATAACGTCACTCATGAATCTTTGCCACGTCAGAAACGTGGAAGACCAATTGGTTCAAAGGATAAAAATCCTCGAAAAAGAAAATCAGCTGATAATGAAGTAAAAGAAAGTGTTCAAGAAGAACCACAAATCAGTACTTCTACTGCAGAGGAGATTGATGATGTCAATACAGAAATTGCAATCAATTATGCATATTCAAAAATATTATGGAACCGAAATGAAATGAAAAATCTTGATGAGAAATTTTCATTTAATGTTGCATATGACATCATGAATAATGATGATGATCCAGAACCAACATCTATGGTTGAATGTCAAAATAGACATGATTGGGCTCAATGGAAAGAAGCAATACGAGCTGAATTAGAATCACTCAATAAAAGAAAAGTTTTCGGATCCATCATTCTCACTCCTAAAGATGTGAAACCTGTAGGATACAGATGGATTTTTGTCCGAAAAAGAAATGAGAAAAATGAAGTTACAAGGTATAAAGCTAGACTTGTAGCTCAAGGTTTTTCTCAAAGACCGGGAATTGATTATGAAGAAACTTATTCCCCTGTTATGGATGCAATTACTTTTAGGTACTTAATCAGCCTGGCAGTTTCTAAAAATTTAGAAATGCATCTCATGGATGTTGTGACTGCTTATCTATATGGATCACTTGATAGTGATATATATATGAAGATACCTGAAGGATTTAAGGTACCAGAAGCATCAAATGCAAAACCCAAAGAAATGTATTCGATTAAATTACAAAGATCTTTATATGGGTTAAAACAATCGGGACGTATGTGGTATAACCGATTAAGTGATTACTTGATAAGCAAAGGGTATACAAATAACCTTACTTGTCCTTGTGTTTTCATTAAGAAAACAACATCCGGATATGTGATCATAGCTGTTTATGTTGATGATCTTAACATCATAGGTACAAATAAAGAGATCCATGAAGCCATTCAACTTCTAAAGAAAGAATTTGAAATGAAAGATCTCGGAAAAACCAAGTATTGCCTTGGTTTACAAATTGAGCATATGCCTAATGGTTTACTTGTGCATCAAACAACATATACTGAAAAGATTTTGAAACGTTTCAATATGGACAAGGCAAAACCATTAAGTACTCCTATGGTTGTTAGATCACTCAATGTTGAAACTGATCCATTTCATCCATGTGAAGATCATGAAGATATTCTTGGACCAGAAGTACCATATCTTAGTGCAATTGGAGCTCTTATGTATCTTACAAATTGTACAAGACCTGACATTTCTTTTGCAGTTAATTTGTTGGTAAGGTTCAGCTCTGCTCCTACCAAAAGACACTGGAATGGGATCAAACACATATTTCGATACCTTCGAGGAACTACTGATTTAGGATTATTTTACTCTAACGAATCAAAACAAGATTTGGCTGGTTATGCAGATGCAGGTTATTTATCTGATCCACATAAAGCTAAATCTCAAATTGGATATGTATTCCTAAATGAAGGTACTGCAATATCATGGCGTTCTCAAAAACAAACACTTGTTGCAACATCATCAAATCATGCCGAAGTGATTGCATTACATGAAGCTACTCGTGAATGTTTTTGGTTGAGATCAATGACACAACTCATTACTGATTCTTGTGGACTAGAACGCGATAAAAGTCCAACAACTATCTATGAAGATAATGCAGCTTGCATAGCACAGATGAAATAAGGGTATATCAAAAGTGACCGAACCAAACACATACCTCCTAGATTCTTCTCATACACTCAAAATCTCATTAAGGACAACGAGATTAAAATGAGATATGTTCAATCCAGCAAAAACTCTGCTGATCTTTTCACGAAAGCACTTCCAACTGCTATTTTCAGAACACACGTTCATAACATTGGCATGAGACATGTTCAAAAGATGTAACAACTGAAGCGATGTCTACTTGAGGGGGAGTCAACTCCATGCTGCACTCTTTTTCCCTTAGCTAAAGTTTTTTTCCCACTGGGTTTTCTTTAGCAAGGTTTTTAACGAGGCAGTAACTTACAGTTGATCTTCAACAAACAAAATTGCTATCCAAGGGGAGTGTTATAATATATAAATATATATATATATAAATGGATAGTCAATTATTGATACAAAAAAGTAATATTATTGTATTACCTAAACTTGTGATATTTTTGCTATAAATAGCCATGAATGCAAGCATTAAACTTGCACCATTTCTCACACTTACAAAGTGTTTCTTTCTTTCTCTCCATTATCATCTTTGTTCTTACACTTCATTATTAGTATTCTTAATCAAGAATCAAATCACTAAAGGTAGTTATAAGCCTACTGAATTATAACATCAAGAATCAAACCAGTAAAGGTAGTTATAAGCCTACTGAATTATAACAATTTGTAGATTTAAACTTGTATTTTAATTTAATACCCCACCCAAAAAATATCAAAACAGGAATCAAAACCTTTTGTTCAGTGCTTTTTTCAATCTTATTAATTGTTTAAAATTTTATCTTCATAATATGCTCTTGTTATTATTTATTTGATCAATCCCCTAAACATCATGTCTTCATCTTCCACTAACACATCGATTATGACTCTCGATGAATACACTCAGAGCTTATATATCCCATATGAAGAGATAGCAGCAGCCACTAACAACTTTGCTGATGAAAATATCATCTCCCAAGGAAGAACAACTGGTATAAAGCTTTACAAAGGTCAACTAACTTGTGAATCTGGACGGTTGATCAATGTCGTGGCAGGACTATATCCACGGTTTAATGCAGTCAAAGAGGTTTTTATTTCTTTCCAAGCTAATCATAAAAACATCCCGTCTATGTTTAAGTTCTCTAAGAGTGGTGATGATTTTATATTTATAAGAAAGCACATGGCTAACGCAAGTCTCAACAAATATTTAAGTGGCTCCCAAACACTCACATGGATGCAAAGACTGCATATATGTGTTGGTGTTGCACATGCTTTAAGTTACCTACATAATGATATCCTTTGAGATGAGGGTATGAGTGTAATACTTGGTAATATTAAGAGCTCGAAAATTTTACTAGATGACAACTGGGAACCCAAGTTATCTGATTTTGGATATTCCATGATAGTTAATAGGGGTGATGCTAACCGTCTTGGAGAAAACTGGGACAAATCGGGGTATACGGACCCCACATATAATGATACCAAAAGTTTGATTCTGTTGGGAAAATGAAAATAATAATCTGATGAGTCAAAAACATTTTGCAGATTTTAGAGTCTGGAGATTTAGAGTCTGAAGTTACAGACTCTGGAATTGCTGGAGTAAACGTTTGAAGATTTCTTGAAGCAAAAGCCATAGAATATTCTGGAGATATGCTTGTTATTTAAGAAGATTTGTTTAGAAGATTTGTTTTTATCTCCAGAATTTACTTCCTAGTTATTAGCAAATTTGATTTGTTTTTAGTTTATCTTTTCCATATTTATAGCTAAGTAGTTTTGGAAACCAAATCTCCAGATTTGATTTTTATCTGTATAAATAGGGACGTATGGTTCATTTGATGTATGCACTTTTTACGATTAATATTATTTGTCTTCTATTCTATTATCGTGTTCTCTCAATTTCTGCACTAATAATTCTTATTTATTGTTTAATTGAGAGTCTGGTGTTCATAGTTCAATTACTGTGAACTAATAACTGGTATCAGAGCAGGAAATGTGTAAATCCTATCTCGGTGATCTTTAAAACGATCCATATTTTTCTTATCAGTACTATTACTACCACAGTTATGGCTATAATTGAAAAGGATGGTGGTTCTTGTGATGCCCCGTACAAAACCATTGTGTACGAATCATCAACAACAGGATCATTACAAGGTTAAGTACTATATGCTGTAATTAAAGAAGTTGCATTCACGATAAAAAGGTGATGTCATAACCGACATCAAATGTTTTACATTTCAAAAGCATGCTTCACTAAGTAGAAGCAAATAATAAGTGTATGTGACCACAATGGTCGTTACAAGTCATAGTTCAAAAGTACGAATGTTTGAATGCAAAATAAAGTAGTTCATGCGATAGCAACTCTAAGCAGCGGGTGTCTACAGCACGACTAGTACACAGCGGAAGCTAACCTCAAGCACCTGAGAAAAACATGCTTAAAAACGTCAACACAAAGGTTGGTGAGCTATAGTTTAAGTATAACAGTATGTAGGTAGGCTACGAGATTTCAGTGCTACAAAGAGCGTTTCAAAACAGTATGATAAAGCATATGTTAACCTTGGGCACTTGGTAACTAACTTAACGTTTATACCCCCTGAAAGTACACTTGACAAGTGCGTATGTTTACGAAGTATTAAACACTCGTTAAATGCTAGCGCGACTAGCCCGAGTGAGGATGTCAAACCCTATGGATCCATATCTAAGATTCGCGTTCACGGTTCAAAAACCAATGATTAAACGTTACCGAGCTAAAGGGAATGTTTCTGCCGTTATATAACCCACACATATATAAGTTTAAGTACTCGTGCCTAGTATGTAAAACATAAAATCCGCATGTATTCTCAGTTCCCAAAATAAGTTAAAGTAAAAAGGGAATGCTATAACTCACAATGATATGTAGCGGTAAAGTAGTAGTCGGGAAAGGTGTGCAAGTAAACGGTCTGAAGTCCTCAACCTAAGTCAAATAGTACTAAGTCAGTAAATCGTCTTAATAGGTTTAAAATTATGTAATTAAGGTCTTAAGGGTCATCATCATTCATCATCAAACAAAAGACGTAAAGTAGGTTTCGTTTATGAAAGTAGTTTAAAACAAAGGCTGACTTCGATCATTCACCACGGCCTCTACCCTTACTGAATTAAGGTGAGACCAGTGGCCATGGCTCCGTATATGAGTCCCTTAAGTGTGGTAAAATTTACAGAAGCAAACTCGTCTTCGTTTAACTGTGGTGACGGTTTAAGTGCGAGTAGGTCTGAAATTTCTGCACAACGTTAAAAGACATAGTAACGATCGGAGGGCCATAAATCCTAAACCGTAACTCGGATTAAGACGAGTCCTATATGAAAAGTTATCTACTCGAAAAGTTCTATCTAAAAATCAAGGTTAGAATAGCCCAGGTCTACTGGTCTGTTACAGAAACATCAGATCAGTAGCTTTTGGACAGAACAGTGAGTTTAAAAGGGTTCCGGTGGTCTTGGTGCTTGATGTTCATCATGCTTCTCATCCTTGATGCATATAGCTTCAAGTGTACAACTCATTGATGTATCTACATCATCTTAACCAAGTCTTGACCATCATAACCCATGTGCAAGTCTAAGACATGAAGCACAACTCACTTAAGAGTTGTATGAAGTTTGATGAACCAAAGTTGCATCAAGGTCTTAGATCTAACACCTACATGGACTTTAAAGCTAATAACAAGTTACAAACTTGAAAGTAAACTAACTAATCAAGATCTTAAGATGTAGAACATAGTTCTTTAGTTAGATCTTGAAGATCCAAGACTCAAAAGTCTAGATGAATCATAAGTATACAAAGTTATATTCAAAAAGTTTCATTTGCATGTTCTTGAACTAGTAAAGTTAACTTTTAGTTCAAGAGAAATGAGATCAAGGTTAACTAGTAACACTTGACCAATAATAACAAAAATCATGAAATTAAAGTGCAAGTAAATGAAGTAATTGGCTAAGTAAACAAGTAATTAAGTTCATGGTTTGCATACTTTAAAGATTCAAGCCTAAGCTTGATCTTTAAGGAAAGTAAACTTTAAAGTTTATTTCATGAATCACAAGTATGCTTTCAACACATGAACTTATAAACTCTTGAAACAATATAAGTAGAACATAAACTAGTAAGTTTAGTTCTTGTGTTCTTGATAAATACAAGATATTATGAAGAATCAAACTAGTAAGTTTGATCTTGTAACTAGTAAGGAACAACTAACAATTATATGTAACAAACTAACAACAACAAGTAATCAAACTACAAGTAACAAAAGATGATGATGATTAAGTGATGTTGGATTTCGGTTTAGGGACAAAGAAAGAAGAGAGAGAGAAAACTTCAAGTTACTTAAACTTGAGAGAGAAATGAGAGAAGGAGTTTGAGAGCAAATGAGTGTGTGTGAGAAATGAGAGAAATGTGAGTGAAGTAGTAAACAAGAAAATGAAACAAAACACTCCTAAGGGGAGCTTAGGGGCTGCGGTTTTTCAGCAGAAAATGGGGGGGAGGGAGAAGTTTTGTGGTCACTAGAATGTAAAGCTTCATAAAGGTGGTTAATGGGTGTAGTCTCATGGGGATTATGGACAAACTAGATTCCAAGTCAAGTTAACCAACTAGTTTCCATTTAACTTGATACTTACAAGTTCTTGGTGGGCTAACTAAGTCCATTAAGAAGTAGGGTGGGCTTACATAAGTCCATTAACACTAACAAGGCCCAAGTTCAAATAATAGCCCAAGTATGAATGTAATTAACAAGTTAATCCAATTAAAAGCCCAAGTAACTAACTAACAACTTTAGTTAATTAAAATGATTAATAAACTAATCATGAATGTAAATAATATCTAAAAATATTATTCGTGAAAGTTCCGGGTGTCACAAAGACGTTTCGGGCAATTAAAGTCAAGTTCGGGCAATCATGGCAACATGTAAATGTAATAACGTACATTCGTTTAATCACACGTATTAATAATAATAATTATTAATAAATAAACGTTGAAAATTCCAGGGTCGTTACATTACCCACCTGTTAAAGAAAATTTCGTCCCGAAATTTAAGCTGAGGTAGATGGAGGAGTCGGGAAAAGGTGAGGATACTTCCGCATCATTTGATCCTCTCGCTCCCAAGTAAACTCAGGTCCTCGTTTGGCATTCCATCGTACTCGGATGATCGGAATCTTGTTGCGTTTCAAAGTTTTGATCTCACGATCCATAATCTCAACTGGTTCCTCCACAAAGTGGAGTTTGTCATCAATTGTAAGTTCTTCCAGTGGTATGATAAGTTCAGGTGCAGCAAGACACTTCTTCAAGTTTGACACATGGAAGGTAGGATGAACTGAGCTCAATTGTGCTGGTAGATCCAAACGGTATGCAACGGGTCCAACACGTTCCAAGATTTCCAAAGGACCAATGTATCGTGGGTTTAACTTTCCACGTTTTCCAAAGCGAATCACACCTTTCCAAGGTGCAACCTTCAACATTACACGATCACCAACGTTGAATTCAAAGTCCTTACGTTTAAGATCAGCATAACTCTTCTGGCGATCACGGGCAGTCTTAAGTCTAGCTTGAATCTGAGCAATCTTCTCCGTGGTTTCGTGGACTACCTCGGGTCCGGTGATTTGCTTTTCGCCTACTTCGGCCCAACAAATAGGAGATCGGCACTTACGGCCATACAATGCTTTGAAAGGTGCAGCATTAATGCTTGAGTGATAACTGTTGTTGTACGAGAATTTGGCTAATGGCAAATGCCTTTCCCAAGCCTTTCCAAAATTGATGACACATGCACGCAACATCTCTTCCAAGGTCTGAATCGTTCATTCACTTTGCCCGTCAGTCTGAGGATGATAAGTAGTACTCATGTCCAGACGAGTTCCCATGGCTTCTTGCAAAGAACGCCAAAATCTAGAGGCAAAACGGGGATCGCGATCGGAGATGATCGATAAAGGTACACCGTGTCGTGATACAACCTCCTTGATGTATAGATGAGCAAGTCTTCCCATTGTATCAGTTTCCTTCATCGCTAGAAAGTGTGCAGATTTAGTAAGGCGGTCAACAATAACCCAAATAGTATCGTATCCGCCCACCGTCTTTGGCAGCTTGGTGATGAAGTCCATTGTTATCCTTTCCCACTTCCATTGTAGGATTTCCGGTTGTTGAAGTAAACCAGATGGTCTCTGATGCTCGGCTTTAACCTTCGAGCAAGTCAAACACTTACCAACATAAGTCGCAACGTCCTTCTTAAGATTCGACCACCAATACTGTTCTTTAAGGTCGTGGTACAATTTGCCCGCTCCAGGATGAATCGAATATCTCGATTTGTGTGCTTCATCAAGTATCAGGTTCCGTAGATCTCCATAATAAGGTACCCAAATTCTTCTGGCATAACATCGGAGTCCAGACTCCCTAACCTCGAATCAAGAGACAAGTATGTTCAAATGTTTGTGAGATATGTTCTCCTCCTTGAGAGCCTCAACTTGGGCTACTCTGATCTGGTTGTTGAGGTTCGAATGAATGGTGATGTTCAGAGCCCTAACACGAAGAGGTGCCGTCCTCTCCTTTCGGCTTAAAGCGTCAGCTACAACATTGGCCTTGCCAGGGTGATAACGGAGTTCACAATCGTAGTCGTTGAGCGTCTCGATCCATCGACGCTGTCTCATATTCAGTTGATTCTGGTCAAAGATGTGCTGGAGACTCTTGTGATCGGTGAAGATAGTGCTCTTAGTTCCATACAAATAGTGTCTCCACAATTTAAGCGCAAAGACAACGGCTCCAAGTTCAAGATCGTGAGTAGTGTAGTTCCGCTCGTGAATCTTCAGTTGGCGGGAGGCATAGGCAATAACCTTTGATCGTTGCATCAGTACACAACCAAAACCACTCTTCGATGCATCACAATAAACAACAAAGTCGTCACTGCCTTCAGGAAGTGATAGGATAGGTGCGGTGGTTAACTTCTTCTTCAAATTTTGAAACGCTGATTCGTGTGCGGGTTCCCAAATGAACTTCTTGCCCTTGTAAGTCAGTGCGGTCAAAGGACGCGCAATCAGAGAAAATCCTTCGATGAATCTTCGATAATAACCGGCGAGGCCTAGGAATTGGCGAATATGCGTAGGAGTAGTGGGGGTCTCCCACTTGCTGATGGCTTCAATCTTGGTGGGATCAACTTTGATACCCTGGTCGCTCACAACATGATCCAGAAATTGAACTTCCTTCAACCAAAATTCACACTTGGAGAATTTGGCATAAAGTTGCTCTTGTCTTAGGAGTTCAAGCACTAATCGGAGGTGTTGCTCATGTTCTTCTTCGCTCTTAGAGTAGATGAGGATATCATCTATGAAGACGATAACAAACTTGTCCAAGTAAGGCTTGCAGACACGATTCATGAGATCCATGAACACGGCAGGTGCATTTGTCAAACCGAATGGCATCACGAGGAACTCATAATGACCATAACGGGTTCTGAATGCAGTCTTCATCACATCACTTTCCTTCACCCTCAACTGGTGATAGCCGGATCGCAAATCGATCTTTGAATAAACGCTCGATCCTTGTAGTTGATCAAAAAGATCGTCAATTCGTGGAAGAGGATACCGATTCTTGATTGTCAATTCGTTGAGTTCACGGTAGTCGATACACAAATAACACAGGTGCGCCCCAAGGCGAGAAACTTGGTTGGATAAACCCTCGATCTAACAGCTCTTGTAGTTGACTCTGTAATTCTTGCATCTCGGAAGGTGCGAGTCTATAAGGTGCGCGAGCTACAGGTACAGCTCCTGGCACTAAATCAATCTGAAACTCTACTGCTCTCTGCGGCGGTAATCCAGGCAATTCCTCTGGGAAGACATCGGAAAATTCGTTCACAATTCGAACATCGTTCACGCTCTTCACCTCAGTTTCTACCGCTTTCACATGTGCTAGGACAGCAAAACGTCCCTTCTTCATAATCTTTTGCGCTTTCACGCAACTAATGAGGTTCATCTTCGAGGTACATCTCTCTCCATAGATAACCAGTGGTTCGCCATCTCCTTGTGGTATGCGAAGTGCTTTATCTCCATAGATAATATCGGCCTTTATCTTGCTCAACCAATCCATACCGACGATCACGTCAAAACTTCCCAGTTTGATAGGTATCAAATCAATTTCGAAATCTACACCAGCTATGTTGATAATAGCTCCACGACTAATATGGTCAACCTTTTCAAGTTTTCCATTGGCGACCTCGACAAGCATACTCTCTTTTAACGGGACTAATGACCAATTAATCTTATCGCAAAAATGTCTACATACATAACTTCTATCCGCACCAGTATCAAACAAGACAGAAGCTAAAAGATTGTTGATTTTGAATATACCTGTCACCAAGTCGGGGTTATCGCGTGCATCCCTAGCATTAACATTAAAAGCTCTACCACGGGGTGGACCGCCATCTTTTCGCTTGTTGGGGCATGCGTTTCTGAAATGGCCCGTCTGCCCGCATTCGTAGCACTTCTTCGGTCCATTGGTGTTTGGCTTCCCATTCAAAGTAGTGACCTTGCAGTCCTTCCCGATGTGCCCAGCCCGTTGACACTTCTCACAGACAACATTGCAATACCCAGTGTGGTGCTTGTAACATCTCTTGCATTGTGGTAAGGTTCGTTTGTAGTTCGGGTTGGTGTTGGTATTGTTGTTGGGATTAGGGTTTCCACCGTTGTTGTGCCTCTTGGCGGGGGTTTGATCGTAGTTTCTCCCCCTGTTGTTGTTGTTGTTGTTGTTGTTGTGGTTGTTGTGGTTGTTGTCCCATTTCCTCTTTTCACTACTACCGGCTTCAAACTTAGCCTTCTCCGGCTCGTCAAGGATGATTTGATTCAGGAGAGTATGCGCCATGCACATTGCTTCAGGGACATTCGGTGGCTTGGATGAGGTAACATTACCCTTGATGGACTTAGGAAGTCCCGAGAAGTATTTCTCCAAGCGCTTAAATTCGGGGGTGACCATGGTCGGACACATAAGAGCCAACTCCAAAAACCTACGATTGTAACTGTTAAGATCGTTTCCCACGGCTTTCAACTGCATAAATTCGATCTCCATCTTTTGTATTTCGGTTCTCGGACAATACTCATCAATCATAGCCGCCTTGAATTCCTCCCATGGCGTAGCATACGCCTCATCGATACCTTTCGCTTGAGCTAACGTGTTCCACCACGTTAGCGCGCCGTCAGATAGCGTGCAAGATGCAAACTTGGTCTTATTGTCCTCCAAACAGTTGCTAACTCGGAATACTGATTCAAGTTTCTCGAACCATCTGGTGAGACCAACTGGTCCCTCGGTGCCGCTGAAGTTATGCGGTTTGCAGCTCTGGAATTCCTTGTATGTACACCCATTTCGAACGGGTGGAATAACCGGTGGTGGTGGCGGTGGAGCTTCAAGATTTCTTTCTGCTAGGGCTGCAGCGACCCGTTCGTTGATCATGTCCTCAATCTGGGCGGCGGTAGGTGTGGATCTTCCGTTAGCCATGATATTCTAAACAAAAATTTTGACCCAAGTCAAAATCCAGCATTCGATATGTAGTAATATAGTACATAGTAACCAACATGGAATCAAAACATCACACATTATTAAATAATGCATCTAGGTACAAATACCACAGAATCATCGTACAGCAATGTAAATAGAACATCGTGCAAGAATTAAATAACGCAAAGTTCCATTCATTAATAATAATAAGTTTCATACATCTGAATAAGTTCGTACAATACATATGAAGTACATGAAACTATATTTAGATTACATCATGAAATTTAAATACAAGGTCCTACGGTGAAGGCGGGTGAACTGCTCCTCGAGCCAACTGCTCCTCGAGCTCAGTGACTCGAGCTCGGAGAGTCTCAATCTCCCTCATCAGTTCCTCGTTAGAGGGAGCTGGTGGGGCAGGCGGTGCAGGTGGGGCTGGTGGTGCGGGTGGTGCCGGTGGTGCTGATGTAGATGGTCCGGCTCCGGATGTAGACGGTACGTCCCTAGATGTAAGTGGTCCGTATCTAAATCTAGGTGGTACGGTTCCAGGAATAGTCAATACGTAACGGGGAACCTTACGTATCTGTGGGTCGGCAGGGTATGGCACAACTCGTTTACGAGCAGTAACCCTACGATGATGGCCAAATGCGTCAGTAAAAGCACGACCTCCATTCACCCCTGGAATGACTGTGCCATCAAAACGGTACCGCTTCCTCGGTGGGGTGGAGGGTGCCTGAATAGGTCTATCAGCAGGATCCTCATCATCGCTGGAGTCGTCTGATGATGAAGAATCGGCGGATGATGAGTCATCCGAATCGGGTGGTGGTGACACTGGTGGCTGAGCTGGTAATCCGAAGTGTCCGAAGGCGGCCAACATCTGTCTGTGTCTGCCTGGCGGAATCACGACTAAACGTTCGTCGGGAGTGCGTCGGCAAGGAGTGCGCATGTGGTTACGAAACGGCCCTTCCCTGAACTCCGCGGGGATCTCAATAGCACCAATGCGGGGCTGTGATCTCGAGGGTCCGGGAGCAGACACTGGGGTAGGTGCACTAGTACCAGCTCCGGAAGTAGAAGCGCCGGGATCACTAGTGGGTGTCGGGGCCGGTATATCGGCAGTAGCAGCAGCAGGTGTAGCAGTAGGTAGGGCGACGGGGTCTGAGTCTGTACTGCCCGAACTGCCAGTAGGTGGAACATCCGACATCTGAACAAGGAAAAATAAATTTTCCATGTCAGTATGTCATAAAGCAAGCAAATAATAGGCCAACAGTTTAAATCATGTATAACGGTAACTATCATGGCAATAACAGTAATTCGTATGAAAGTAGCATGCAATCGAAAGCAAGTAGCATCATGCAGTAGTGAAATCATGTAATAGCATATGGCATATAGCAGTAATAGTAAGCAGCAGCATGCAGTAAGTTCAGTAGAAACACGTAAACTAGCAAGTTGTAGATTAGTCCTATTAGTGAATCCTACTCGGGTCGGTCTTAGACTCACTAATGCAACCTAATTCCCTACAACCAATGCTCTGATACCAAATGTGATGCCCCGTACAAAACCATTGTGTACGAATCATCAATAACAGGATCATTACAAGGTTAAGTACTATATGCTGTAATTAAAGAAGTTGCATTCACGATAAAAAGGTGATGTCATAACCGACATCAAATGTTTTACATTTCAAAAGCATGCTTCACTAAGTAGAAGCAAATAATAAGTGTATATGACCACAATGGTCGTTACAAGTCATAGTTCAAAAGTACGAATGTTTGAATGCAAAATAAAGTAGTTCATGCGATAGCAACTCTAAGCAGCGGGTGTCTACAGCACGACTAGTACACAGCGGAAGCTAACCTCAAGCACCTGAGAAAAACATGCTTAAAAACGTCAACACAAAGGTTGGTGAGCTATAGTTTAAGTATAACAGTATGTAGGTAGGCCACGAGATTTCAGTGCTACAAAGAGCGTTTCAAAACAGTATGATAAAGCATATGTTAACCGTGGGCACTTGGTAACTAACTTAACGTTTATTGTAACATCCCGTGTTTTTCCGTTAAATTTATTTTAACACCGTCTTTTTTTTTTAAAATAATACCTTTCGTTATTTAAATTCGTAGTTTCCGTTGACTAACGTTCATAAAATTTCCGTTATTTAATTATAACATCACTCATTTACTCGAGCGTTTTCAAAATATTCGTTCGGTAAAATCCCGCACCCGCTTCTAAACTCGAGGGACTAAAATTGACACGGGGCAAACTAGTTGACTAGGTCAACTAGTCCACCCCAATCACCACCATTCAACCATCTCCCTCTCTCTCTCTTTCTCTCTAGCAAGAACACACACAAACCCCAACTTCATAAAATCATCATCTAAATCCGGATCGGGAAGCAAACTTCAAAACAAATTACATATTCGTGATCCTCTCATCATCCTCTTCGATTTGGTACCAAATTCACCGATTTTGGGTAACATTTCTAAAACTCTAGATTTCTTTAAATTCGTGTTTTTGACTAGAAATTGTGTTAGTTAGTGTCTATGGCTCGTGTCTAGCATGAATATATGTTTTACTTGCTCGATTTGTTGTTTTGAGTAACTAGTAAGAACAATTGAAATGGGTGTGCTTAATCTTTGATTTTGGATGAGTTAATGTTGTTAAATTGTTAAAGTTCATGTTTTAATTGTGTTACTAGTATCACTAGCTTCAATTTGGTGTATAGGTTGATTTGGAAAAACATCACTAACATGATTATTGATTTTGTGATTCTTGGCTAGGGTTTGATAGCTCTTAAAATGGACTTTTGATGCTTGAATGCCATGAATTGTTAATTGTTAGTGTTTAGTAGTAATGTATGCTTCATTACCTTCAAAACGGCATATCATATGTGTAAATTGGTTGCCCGAATCATGAAATGCGTTTTACAAACTTGAAACTTTGATTATGAACGTTTAATGCGGTTTTGGGTTGTTGTAAGTGTTGAATTGCTTGATGAAATGTGTCTAGGTGTTTTCCTCGTCAAATTACATTTCCAATGATATAAGATACATGTTCTAATTGTTTGCGGATCATAAGATGTGGTTATTTGGTTTTAGTTCGTGCATACTTGTGAAAAACAGAAACAGACCTGCACAGATGGTGGCGCGGCGCGCCCCATCCCCGCGCGGCGCGCGGATTGGCCTGGCCAGATTCTGCTTTGTTTGGCGCATTTCACGCGAAATGTTTGACTAGCTATCGACCTCCGATTCACATGAAACTTGTTTTAATATACTTGTATATGAATATTTAGCATAGAAAAATAGTCCGGGACCCGACCCGAACGCGTTGACTTTTTCGTTGACTTTGACCAAGTTTGACTTTTAGTCAAACTTAACCAAACTTTTATACAATCATTCTAACATGCTTTTATACTTGTTTCTTGTATGAAACTTGACAACGTGATTCACATGCTATACTTAATCGAGTCGTAACGAGCCATAGGACTAATTGAACACATTTCACCCGACCTTGTATCGTAACCGGTTAATTGATACAACTTACTTGTTTAGGTCAAGGCTAAGCAACTTTCATGCATACGTTACTTTGTGAAGTACTTTTATACTCGTGCACTCGAGGTGAGATCATAGTCCCACCTTTTCAACAACTTTTATTCTTTTAAATCGTGGGCTGAGAAACATATACATTACATACTTATATACATTTCACATGTATATATACTTTTCATACTTTTATACTTTGAACACAAATACGAATACAAAGATACAGACGAGTTAGAACAAAAGTCCTCAATCCAATTATCATTAGTTCCACTTGCAGGGTGTAAGTGTAAGCGAGTGATTATGTTGTGTGGCCATACGGGTTTAACGAACCCTCATTCAGACGGTTCGCTACCGTTAGTGGATGAAATATAATTTCAACGTGCATAGTGTATGTTCTAACACTATATTCAAAATTCAGAGGGAAGATTCAGTTAAGCTTTGGTAATTGGGTGCTCGCAATACAAACTACATTCTTCGGAATAAATACGATTTGGATAATCATCTATACAAACTATTGTGGTTCAAAATATACTTTTACAAATACATTTATGATCTCACCAACGTTTTTCGTTGACAGTTTTCTACATGTTTTCTCAGGTTCATACTTGGCTACTTGATACATGCTTCCGCACTCTTTGATTACTTGATTGGAGTCAACCATGCATGCATACGCTAGGGATAGCACTTTTGGATTCAAACTTTTGTTTACATACTTACGCTATTTATAGCAACTGTGTTTTTTTTAAACTAATTATGTCGCAAGTTATTTCATTTATACTTTATGACTTTTGTAAACTTAGACTTGTTGTCGAACGGTTTTGTAAACTAAACTTGCAAGTCTTGTACCTTTCAAATGAATGCGACATAATTTTGGTCAAACGAGTCTCATATAGGGACTACGACCACGCAACGGGACCTAAGTTAACGGCGCCGTCAATAACGGTTTTGGTTGGGTCGTTACAAGTGGTATCAGAGCGTTGGTTGTAGGGAACTAGGACGTGCATTAGTGTGTCTAACAGAGTCGTTAGGACGCATTAGTGAGTCTAGACTACAACCGGATAGTTAGCATTTGCATTCTGACATACATTTGCTATAGATAGCACTTACTTGACTACTTGTGCATTATACTTGAATCATTCTTAGGCAAACTTTTTAATGGTACCCAACCTTCATCATACGAACTCGTATTCCGCCACTTTTTGGTAACACACGTAAATTCATGATTCATACACGTATGGATGATGACGACTTCATTAGTCACACTTGTTCGGGAACTCTGTCTCCCGGATTGTTATTTGCCACCGTTTCAACTTACTATCGGTTTCCCACTGTTGTTTCTTACTATCTACTTTTTGGTGTTACTACCATCACTACTCTAGGTGAGTATCGTCATCAACATTTATCACTACGGTTGCGTGCTACTCGTTATCATGACTCGTTACTCTTTTCATACCTGAATACCTTATTGTCTGACTCGAACCACATTGACGTGAACAATCATTTATACACTTCCCTCGGGGAACGCTTCTTTATAGTTGCACTAATTCTTTCGATTCAATACGAGTCACGTTAGAGACGTCGTTACACTTTGTTTATTTTAAACTTCACGATTACACGAACTTGAATCTATAGAGTGATGTGGGAATGGAGGTATGAGTTAGCGTAATATAACGACACTCGATCAACGTGGTTATATTACGGTAAGACATACCAAAGTTCTAGTGACGCGTGATGGTGGTTAGACTCGATCAACCTAAACACCACCATGTGCCATGTACATGACTTCACCTTTTCAGGTTTGGACATCCGAAAACTCCGAGAATATTTATAACAACCATACCGGGGACACACCTTCAATTATTGTCGAATTATATTTATGCTTCCGAATGAATTACCGATTCCATTCGACTTCAACCGTATGTCGCACGGGTATACTAGCTCGTCCTCGCGCAGTCTTATTGACTAACTACAATTTACTCGTTATGCTCACATCGGGGCGGAAACTTCTCTTGCATCACCCTCGTACTTCCGGTTCAGGAGGTCCTTATTCTAAATTCTCAAAGGAGAGCGACTCTTCACATCATATAAGTATTCGCCGCGAGGGTGGATAGTCCTAACAATCGTTTTCAAAACCCGATAAGAACTTGCCCCGACGAACGTTTTTGGAAACCGATAAATCTTCCGCGACGCGAATTTTCTTGAGAAACTTGTCCTAGCTAACGTTTTCAATTCCTAGCAAACTTGCTCTATATGCCTTAGGGAAATGTACCCCGTTTCGGATCGAGATCCTCGTTTCACTTCTAGATTTTGGAGCACCTTACAAAAAGCCTCGGGACCACGTTTAGACATGGGTACCGCGTATCATCCACAAACCGACGGACCAAGCAAACATATGATTCAAACCTTGGAAACCGTAATACGAATTTGTATTACTAACTTCAAATTTACTTGAGGAAAGTATTTTTCTTTAGCTTAATCCTCGTACTACGATGATCTCCATTCGAGTTTTAACGTCACACCTTTTGAAACCACATGTGACCGGAAACGTCATTCTCCTTTGACGAACCAAATAAACGATGATCAATTCACCGGGGCCGAGTTTATTCATGAGCAACCGGAAACCCTACGCGACTCGTAATCACCAAGAGCTACGCCGATGTTAGACGTAAACGTTTCAAATTCAACGTGGGAAACCGCGTCACGTTAAGAGTCGCACCTTGGAAAGGTGCAATCCGTTTCGGGAAACGTAGGAAGCTAAATCCGCGATATTTTGATCCTTTAAATTCTTGGGGTGTTTTGGACCCGTCGCTAGCCGTTTAGACTTTTCCGACTCATTTTGGGTCTCCGTTTATCCTACATTCGATGTATCAACTCAAAGACGTGTTTTGCGAAACGGGAACTTGTTATCTCCTTTGATGAACTCACTATCGACGATAACCCTCACTTCCTAGGAGGACCGGTTGAAACCATAAATCGTGAAACCAAACCGTAAACAACATATGATCCCGACCGTCAAGTTCGTTGAAATGCCCAAGGACGTACCTTCACTTATCCGTAGAATTTACAACGAAAGATCTCGAGGAAGATTCAACAACTACTACTTCCAACTAAATTTCGGGACGAAATTTCTTTTGAGGTGTGGATAATGTAACATCCCGTGTTTTTCCGTTAAATTTATTTTAACACCGTCTTTTTTTTTTAAATTAATACCTTTCGTTATTTAAATTCGTAGTTTCCGTTGACTAACGTTCATAATATTTCCGTTATTTAATTATAACATCACTCATTTACTCGAGCGTTTTCAAAATATTCGTTCGGTAAAATCCCGCACCCGCTTCTAAACTCGAGGGACTAAAATTGACACGGGGCAAACTAGTTGACTAGGTCAACTAGTCCACCCCAATCACCACCATTCAACCATCTCCCTCTCTCTCTCTTTCTCTCTAGCAAGAACACACACAAACCCCAACTTCATAAAATCATCATCTAAATCCGGATCGGGAAGCAAACTTCAAAACAAATTACATATTCGTGATCCTCTCATCATCCTCTTCGATTTGGTACCAAATTCACCGATTTTGGGTAACATTTCTAAAACTCTAGATTTCTTTAAATTCGTGTTTTTGACTAGAAATTGTGTTAGTTAGTGTCTATGGCTCGTGTCTAGCATGAATATATGTTTTACTTGCTCGATTTGTTGTTTTGAGTAACTAGTAAGAACAATTGAAATGGGTGTGCTTAATCTTTGATTTTGGATGAGTTAATGTTGTTAAATTGTTAAAGTTCATGTTTTAATTGTGTTACTAGTATCACTAGCTTCAATTTGGTGTGTAGGTTGATTTGGAAAAACATCACTAACATGATTATTGATTTTGTGATTCTTGGCTAGGGTTTGATAGCTCTTAAAATGGACTTTTGATGCTTGAATGCCATGAATTGTTAATTGTTAGTGTTTAGTAGTAATGTATGCTTCATTACCTTCAAAACGGCATATCATATGTGTAAATTGGTTGCCCGAATCATGAAATGCGTTTTACAAACTTGAAACTTTGATTATGAACGTTTAATGCGGTTTTGGGTTGTTGTAAGTGTTGAATTGCTTGATGAAATGTGTCTAGGTGTTTTCCTCGTCAAATTACCTTTCCAATGATATAAGATACATGTTCTAATTGTTTGCGGATCATAAGATGTGGTTATTTGGTTTTAGCTCGTGCATACTTGTGAAAAACAGAAACAGACCTGCACAGATGGTGGCGCGGCGCGCCCCATCCCCGCGCGGCGCGCGGATTGGCCTGGCCAGATTCTGCTTTGTTTGGCGCATTTCACGCGAAATGTTTGACTAGCTATCGACCTCCGATTCACATGAAACTTGTTTTAATATACTTGTATATGAATATTTAGCATAGAAAATAGTCCGGGACCCGACCCGAACGCGTTGACTTTTTCGTTGACTTTGACCAAGTTTGACTTTTAGTCAAACTTAACCAAACTTTTATACAATCATTCTAACATGCTTTTATACTTGTTTCTTGTATGAAACTTGACAACGTGATTCACATGCTATACTTAATCGAGTCGTAACGAGCCATAGGACTAATTGAACACATTTCACCCGACCTTGTATCGTAACCGGTTAATTGATACAACTTACTTGTTTAGGTCAAGGCTAAGCAACTTTCATGCATACGTTACTTTGTGAAGTACTTTTATACTCGTGCACTCGAGGTGAGATCATAGTCCCACCTTTTCAACAACTTTTATTCTTTTAAATCGTGGGCTGAGAAACATATACATTACATACTTATATACATTTCACATGTATATATACTTTTCATACTTTTATACTTTGAACACAAATACGAATACAAAGATACAGACGAGTTAGAACAAAAGTCCTCAATCCAATTATCATTAGTTCCACTTGCAGGGTGTAAGTGTAAGCGAGTGATTATGTTGTGTGGCCATACGGGTTTAACGAACCCTCATTCAGACGGTTCGCTACCGTTAGTGGATGAAATATAATTTCAACGTGCATAGTGTATGTTCTAACACTATATTCAAAATTCAGAGGGAAGATTCAGTTAAGCTTTGGTAATTGGGTGCTCGCAATACAAACTACATTCTTCGGAATAAATACGATTTGGATAATCATCTATACAAACTATTGTGGTTCAAAATATACTTTTACAAATACATTTATGATCTCACCAACGTTTTTCGTTGACAGTTTTCTACATGTTTTCTCAGGTTCATACTTGGCTACTTGATACATGCTTCCGCACTCTTTGATTACTTGATTGGAGTCAACCATGCATGCATACGCTAGGGATAGCACTTTTGGATTCAAACTTTTGTTTACATACTTACGCTATTTATAGCAACTGTGTTTTTTTTTAAACTAATTATGTCGCAAGTTATTTCATTTATACTTTATGACTTTTGTAAACTTAGACTTGTTGTCGAACGGTTTTGTAAACTAAACTTGCAAGTCTTGTACCTTTCAAATGAATGCGACATAATTTTGGTCAAACGAGTCTCATATAGGGACTACGACCACGCAACGGGACCTAAGTTAACGGCGCCGTCAATAACGGTTTTGGTCGGGTCGTTACATTTATACCCCCTGAAAGTACACTTGGCAAGTGCGTATGTTTACGAAGTATTAAACACTCATTAAATGCTAGCACGACTAGCCCGAGTAGGGATGTCAAACCCTATGGATCCATATCTAAGATTCGCGTTCACGGTTCAAAAACCAATGATTAAACGTTACCGAGCTAAAGGGAATGTTTCTGCCGTTATATAACCCACACATATATAAGTTTAAGTACACGTGCCTAGTATGTAAAACATAAAATCCGCATGTATCTCAGTTCCCAAAATAAGTTAAAGTAAAAAGGGAATGCTATAACTCACAATGATATGTAGCGGTAAAGTAGTAGTCGGGAAAGGTGTGCAAGTAAACGGTCTGAAGTCCTCAACCTAAGTCAAATAGTACTAAGTCAGTAAATCGTCTTAATAGGTTTAAAAGTATGTAATTAAGGTCTTAAGGGTCATCATCATTAATCATCAAACAAAAGACGTAAAGTAGGTTTCGTTTATGAAAGTAGTTTAAAACAAAGGCTAACTTCGATCAGTCACCACGGCCTCTACCCTTACTGAATTAAGGTGAGACCAGTGGCCATGGCTCCATATATGAGTCCCTTAAGTGTGGTAAAATTTACAGAAGCAAACTCGTCTTCGTTTAACCGTGGTGATGGTTTAAGTGCGAGTAGGTCTGAAATTTCTGCACAACGTTAAAAGACATAGTAACGATCGGAGGGCCATAAATCCTAAACCGTAACTCGGATTAAGACGAGTCCTATATGAAAAGTTATCTACTAGAAAATTTCTATCTAAAAATCAAGGTTAGAACAGCCCAGGTCTACTGGTCTGTTACAGAAACATCAGATCAGTAGCTTTTGGACAGAACAGTGAGTTTAAAAGGGTTCCGGTGGTCTTGGTGCTTGATGTTCATCATGGTTCTCATCCTTGATGCATATAGCTTCAAGTTTACAACTCATTGATGTATCTACATCATCTTAACCAAGTCTTGACCATCATAACCCATGTGCAAGTCTAAGACATGAAGCACAACTCACTTAAGAGTTGTATGAAGTTTGATGAACCAAAGTTGCATCAAGGTCTTAGATCTAACACCTACATGGACTTTAAAGCTAATAACAAGTTACAAACTTGAAAGTAAACTAACTAATCAAGATCTTAAGATGTAGAACATAGTTCTTTAGTTAGATCTTGAAGATCCAAGACTCAAAAGTCTAGATCAATCATAAGTATACAAAGTTATATTCAAAAAGTTTCATTTGCATGTTCTTGAACTAGTAAAGTTAACTTTTAGTTCAAGAGAAATGAGATCAAGGTTAACTAGTAACACTTGACCAATAATAACATAAATCATGAAATTAAAGTGCAAGTAAATGAAGTAATTAGCTAAGTAAACAAGTAATTAAGTTCATGGTTTGCATACTTTAAAGATTCAAGCCTAAGCTTGATCTTTAAGGAAAGTAAACTTTAAAGTTTATTTCATGAATCACAAGTATGCTTTCAACACATGAACTTACAAACTCTTGAAATAATATAAGTAGAACATAAACTAGTAAGTTTAGTTCTTGTGTTCTTGATAAATACAAGATATTATGAAGAATCAAACTAGTAAGTTTGATCTTGTAACTAGTAAGGAACAACTAACAATTATATGTAACAAACTAACAACAACAAGTAATCAAACTACAAGTAACAAAAGATGATGATGATTAAGTGATGTTGGATTTTGGTTTAGGGACAAAGAAAGAAGAGAGAAAACTTCAAGTTACTTAAACTTGAGAGAGAAATGAGAGAAGGAGTTTGAGAGTAAATGAGTGTGTGTGAGAAATGAGAGAAATGTGAGTGAAGTAGTAAACAAGAAAATGAAACAAAACACTCCTAAAGGGAGCTTAGGGGCTGCGGTTTTTCAGCAGAAAATGGGGGGGAGGGAGAAGTTTTGTGGTCACTAGAATGTAAAGCTTCATAAAGGTGGTTAATGGGTGTAGTCTCATGGGGATTATGGACAAACTAGATTCCAAGTCAAGTTAACCAACTAGTTTCTATTTAACTTGATACTTACAAGTTCTTGGTGGGCTAACTAAGTCCATTAAGAAGTAGGGTTATCTTACATAAGTCCATTAACACTAACAAGGCCCAAGTTCAAATAATAGCCCAAGTATGAATGTAATTAACAAGTTAATCCAATTAAAAGCCCAAGTAACTAACTAACTAACAACTTTAGTTAATTAAAATGATTAATAAACTAATCATGAATGTAAATAATATCTAAAAATATTATTCGTGAAAGTTCCGGGTGTCACAAAGACGTTTCGGGCAATTAAAGTCAAGTTCGGGCAATCATGGCAACATGTAAATGTAATAACGTACATTCGTTTAATCACACGTATTAATAATAATTATTATTAATAAATAAACGTTGGAAATTCCAGGGTCGTTACAGTTCTAGCAAGTTTCAGGAAGATCTGAAAGCTGTTGAGAAGATGGATAAGGACACTACTTGCAATAAAGCTTCTGCCTATAAGGTACAAAACTTTGTGAACTATCTTGATAATGAAAAAGTGAGAATGTTTCAGTACTTGCTGCTTGACTTTCAATGGTGTTTAGATGATATTGATAGGTTAAGAACACAAATCTTTGATCTTAAAAATGTTATCAAAAACAAAGATGCTGAAATTAAAGACTTAAAAAAATGTGAGGCTGAACTTGACACCTATAAAATAGCATACACAGAAGAAACTAAAAGATTAAATACTGAATTAGGAAGATCAATAAAAAGGTCAAAACACTATGAATCAATTTGCAAATCTTGGTGTGTATCTTCCAAAAAGAATTCTGATGCTATTGCCAAACAAATTCCAAATGATGTCAAAGCTATACTAGGTGAAAACTACATATTAAATAATAATGTGGAAGTTGATCCAAGTGTATTCAAACCTGACATTTTTTCAAACACTTTTGTAAAATTTGATGGTGGCAAAAAGATTTTAACTAATGCTTTTGTAAGGTCATTAGATCCTGTTGAACCTTCTGAGACTATAATACTTGAAAGTAAAAATCCATTAGAGTCTGAACTTTTGAAACCTTCAGACTCTAGCATTTTAGTCTCTCAAGATAATAGTGTATGTTCTGACCTAGAGTCTGACACCCAAGAGTCAAGTTGCAATAACAACTCTGAATCATCCTCTGAAACTGACACTTGTCCAGATCTAAAAATGTTAACTAAAAGAAGGTCAAAGTCAAAACAAGCTAAGATTATTCAAAAACTCAAAAGAAAAATTTCAAAACTCAATGAAAAAATCAAGAGTCAAGAAAAACCTTCAGTTAAGAGAACATTTTGTTTTCCTAAGAAAATTGAGAAAGAATGGAAACCCAAAGTTTGTGAAAATAAAAGTGTCTTAAAATCTGTTAAGGACAAGTTGATTTGGATTGGAAACAAAGCTTTTGTTTGGAGAGTGAAGAGCACTCCAACTGAACCCACTGAAAAGTGGGTTCCCCTGAAAAACTAACTATTTTCTTTTGTTTGTGTCTTGTGTAACAGGGTAACATGTGGTATCTGGATAGTGGTTGCTCAAGACACATGACTGGATGCAAAGAGCATCTTGTAGAGTTTGTTGAAGAAAAAGGTCCTTCTGTAAGATATGGTGATAATTCTGTTACAAAGACTATTGGTTATGGTACTGTTAAAGCTAAAAGTGTTACATTTAAGAAAGTTGCTTTAGTTGAAGGGCTGAAGCATAATCTGCTAAGTGTGAGCCAAATTGCTGATGAAGACTGTGAAA
This sequence comes from Rutidosis leptorrhynchoides, assembly GCF_046630445.1. NCBI lineage: Eukaryota > Viridiplantae > Streptophyta > Magnoliopsida > Asterales > Asteraceae > Rutidosis > Rutidosis leptorrhynchoides. The sequence goes on along the minus strand of NC_092334.1, from coordinate 693,483,921 downwards.
TCAGAATTAGGAAGAAAGCTGGTATTATTTATGATCCTAAAGGAAGACCAACACTTGTGGCCTAGAGATTTCAAAATGTGTATATGCTGGATCTAGAATCTGTGGATGCTGAAATTGAGACATGTCTGTACTCTCAGACTGTTCCTGAGCTCAATTGGCTTTGGTACAAAAGGCTTTCTCATCTTAATTTTAAAAACATCAATGAGCTTTCCAAAAAGAAGCTTGTAAGAGGTCTTCCACAACAACCTTTTAAGAAAGATAAACCTTGTTCTGCATGTATTATGGGTAAACAGAACAAAGCAAAGTTTCCCTCAAAAACCCTAGCTACTATAAGTGATCCACTTCACATGGATCTATTTGGTCCAATGAACACTAGTAGTTTGAGTGGGAAAAGATATACTCTGGTGATTGTTGATGAGTATTCTAGATTTACATGGGTTATTTTCTTAGCTGCAAAAAGTGATGCTCCTGAAGAAATCGTCAATTTGATCAAGAGAGAGCATGTGAAAAAGGGTGTTCTTATCAAACAGTTGAGAAGTGATCATGGTACTGAGTTCAAAAATGTCACTTTAATTGATTTTTGTGTGGAGTCTGGAATTGATCAAAATTTCTCTGCTGTTAGAACTCCACAACAAAATGGAGTTGCAGAAAGAAGAAATAGAACCCTTATTGAAGCAGCCAGAACCATGTTATGTCAATCAAATGTTGCTCTAAGGTTCTAGGCAGAGGCAGTTAATACAACATGTTATACTCAAAATAGGTCCTTGATTGTGAAGAAATATGGCAAAACTCCCTATGAGTTATATCACAAAAAGGTGCCTACTATTCATTATTTTCAAGTATTTGGGTGTAAGTGCTATATCTTGAATCATAGGGATCAGCTTGATAAAATGAGGCAAAAGTCTGATGAAGGTATTTTTATGGGATACTCTTCTGTATCTAAAGCTTACAGAGTATTCAATCAGAGGAGAATGAAGATTGAAGAATCCATTAATGTTTCTTTTGATGAAAGTTCTTTAGAAATGGATCAGTCATGCAGGATTGAACTATCTACACTTGGTGAATTGTCAAATTTGATTTCAGGGAATAGTGTTCAGACTCTGGATTCAGAGTCTGAGTCAGATGAACCAAATTTTTCTGGTTTGAGAAATGAAGTTGCAGATAATACTCTCACAGAAGAACCTCCTCAGGAAGATGAATCTGTTGTCAATCAAGAAATTGAACAGCCATCAAATACCACTTTGGATCTCATTGTTCCTATTAGAAAAGAAGAACCTCCACAGGAAGATGAACCTGTAGTCAATCAAGAAAGTGATCAGTCATCAAATACCACTTTGGATCTCACTGTTCCGACTAGGAAATCATCTAGAAATATAATTCCTCCAAAGCATCTTAAGGACTATGTTGTGGATCCTACAGGTTTGCCTAAGCCTAGTTCTTCTTCTCAGACACCTGTGTCTAACTTTGCTACAGCAAATTTTTGCATCTTTTCAAGTTTTCTCTCACTTATTGAGCCTAAAGAAGTAGATGAGGCATTGGTTGATAATGACTGGGTTGAGGCTATGACTGAAGAATTGACAGAATTTGAAAGAAATGATGTATGAGAATTGGTTCCAAAGCCTGCTGGTAAAACTGCTATTGGCACAAAATGGGTTTACAGAAACAAGGTTGATAAAGATGGTGTTGTGATCAGAAATAAAGCAAGATTGTTTGCTCAAGGGTATAGACAAGAAGAAGGAATAGATTATGATGAGACTTTTGCTCCTGTTGCTAGAATTGAAGCTATTAGACTGTTTCTAGCATATGTTGCTTATAAAGATTTCAAGGTGTTTCAAATGGATGTGAAGAGTGCTTTCCTGAATGGTAAATTGCAAGAAGAAGTGTATGTGAAACAACCTCCTGGTTTTGTAAGTAAGAAATTTTCTAAGCATGTTTACAGATTGAAGAAAGCATTGTATGGTCTGAAGCAAGCTCCCAGAGCCTGGTATGATACCTTGTCAACATTTTTTCTAGAAAAGAATTTTTTCAGATGAGCCATTGACAAGACTTTGTTTATCAAAAAGGACAAAGGTGATGTGTTACTTGTTCAAATTTATGTTGATGACATTATTTTTGGGTCTACTAATCCACACTTAAGAAAATGGTTTTCTGACATTATGTCTGAAGAGTATAGAATGAGTAATTTATGTACTTTAAACTATTGTCTTGGGTTGCAAATTAAACAGAGTTCTGAAGGCATATTTATTAACCAAAGTAACTACATTTCTGACATGTTAACTAAATTTGGTTTTAAAAATTGTTCTACTTTAAGAACTCCAATGAGTGTTTCTGAAAAGCTTGGTAAAGATGAATCTGGAAAACTCACTTGTCAATCAACCTATAGAGGTATGATTGGATCTTTGCTATACTTAACTGCTAGTAGACCTGATATAATGTTTGCTACATGTCTTTGTGCACGTTACCAATCAGATCCTAGGGAGTCTCATTATAAAGCTGTGAAAATAATTTTTAGGTACTTAAAAGGTACCCCTAACCTGGGTCTTTGGTATTCTAAAGACTCGGGGTTTGATCTAATTGGTTACACAGATGCAGACTATGCATGTTGCAAATTAGACAGAAAAAGCACTTCTGGTGGATGTCAATTATTAGGTGGAAAGTTAGTTAGCTGATCCAGTAAAAAGCAAAATTCAGTGGCTACTTCCACAGCAGAAGCTGAATATGTAGCAGTAGGAAGTTGTTGTGCTCAGTTACTTTGGATGCAACATCAACTTTTGGATTTTGGGTTAACATTGACCAAAACTCCAATAATGTGTGATAATGAAAGTGCAATTGCTATTACTGAGAATCCAGTGTTTCACTCCAGAACCAAGCATATTGAAATCAGACATCATTTTATAAGGGATTGTGTTGAAAAGGGCAAAGTGTTTTTAAAGCATATTGGTACTAAAGATCAATTGGCAGATATTTTCACTAAGGCACTTCCTGAAGAAAGGCATTTTTATCTGCTTGGACAACTTGGAATGTTAAATCCATCTATTGAAATGTTGTCCAGTGATGATATTTCTTGAGTCTGAATTATTTTCTTAGGGTCTGGGTGACGTAATATTGTTCAGAGTCTAGGAAAGTTTACTCAAGTGTATTTTTGTGTATAAATTTGTTTCCTTCTTTAGTCAAATAAAGTTTTTTTTTTTAAATTTCATTTTTAGGTTAATTTTTTTTATTTATTCTATTTCCTAAAATAAAAGGGTCAAATTTGGTATTAATGAAGGGAGTTAATGGTAACCTTTTGAAAATTTTTGTCAGGAGTATTAATTTGATAATGATTGTGTCAATCTTTTTGATAACTTTTTGCTATAATGCATTGGATCAATCTTGGTCGTGCAAACCAACCTGCAGATTCTGAGCAATCGAAGTCTGAGTTGTTACCCCAGAATTGAATTGAATTGATTGTACAAATTGCCATTCTCGAGTATCTTTTCCGCCCTACACCGACACCGGGTTTAGTTGGCTCGGTAATTTTACTCGACGTGTGGTTGTTTCGAAACAGGGAACAACTTTGAATACACAAGCTTGTAACCCGCGGATGAACCGCACACTAGAGCCTTATTGGGGCTAAAACCAATAACGAGAGCCTTTTTGGTATCATTGGAATTAACGGTATACTCCACCCCATGATGTTACACATACAGAGCAGGCTGAGGACATGAATGAGGAAATCCCACCTCATTCTAACCCATCTTCTCTCGCTGCTACTGAACAAAATCTCCATTTAACCAACCTTATGAACTCACCAGTTCATATTGAGAATACCACCATACTTAAAACCCTAGATGTTACAGCACTTGTGAATTCACCTCAAAAATTCACTAGGCAAGGTGCTTCTAGTACTACTTCATCACCTCTGCTAGAGGTTGGTGAAGGCAGTGCTTTGACCCAACCTAAACCTGATAGGATAGTAAACTTGGATACCCTCATTACAGTCACTGAAGAAACCCACTCAGTTGACTTATTTGAAGAAGTCCCAATCCTGGACTCAAATAACCAAATCCAAAAACCAGCTGCAATGACCAAGCCAACTGTTACCCCAGACTTAAGTCTGTCACTACCCATCCAAAATGTTCCATTCTTACACATTCTTGCACAGGCTGCCAATGTTACACTCATGTCACAGGGTGTGATACAAGCCTCAAATCCTTCTATGTCCAAAGATCTCCCTACTTTTCAACAAGAAGGCTGTGAGGACATACCAACCCTACCCTTATCTTCTGGCACTACTTCTCAAATTGAGGCACCAGTCACCATGGTTGGCCTACATCAGGCTTTGACCAAGTTGACTAAGGAGTTTTGATGACAAGCTCTCTGGTGTGCAGTCTAAGATTAATAATCTTAACTTTAATAATAATTTTGTTTCAAAAGATGAGCTGTTGGTGGTAAGGAGGTTGGTTAGGGATATGCAGGGGTTGACTAGTACAGGTGGTTCAGGGTCTGTAACATAAATTAATCACAGGTTGGCTGAGCTGGAGAAAAGGATAATTGGTGTTGATGAACTGAGACAATGTTTTACTGGGCTTGCTTCTGATATTTGTTCCCTCAAGAATCAACAGACTGAAATTTAGAAGGTCATATCTTCTCTGCCTTTAGATGATGTCAAAAAGGGGGAGAAAAGAAAGAGGTCAGATGATGCAGGTATAGGTACTGCAGGTTATGCAAGTGTTGAGGGGGAGCAATTAAAGAGAGCTCAAATTGAGGGGGAGCATTAGGCTGAGGGGGAGAATATTACTGATAGAGGTGTTGGTGATACTCAAATGGTGGTTGGTGTTGATACTCAGGTGGTTGTTGCTGGTGATACTCAAATAGGTGGTGTTGGTGATGTTCAGGAGAATACTGTTGTGGTTGCTGCTAGGCAAGGTGATCTAAGGGTCCAGATGAACAAAAGATTTAGGTTCAGAAGGTATGAAGGTGATGTTGTCAAGGTTGAGGTTGATAAATCTGAATTTGAAGGTATCACTCTATTGCTTACCATGACTCATTTGCTAGATAGGAGGTTAAGAGTTAAGTTGAATCAAATTGTGCGTTTGGGTTTTTGTGAATGGAAGGGCATAGCTGTGTATATCAGAGAATATGCAGGGGATCAAGCTGTTGTTGATGAAGTGTTGAAGAGAGTTTATATGCTGATACATTTGGTGTTTGAAGAAGGGTTTATAAGTTTCAAGAATTATGAAGTATTTTGTAGGATGTTTGATCTAGAGATGAAGGAGAGGAGAGCTAAGGGACATGTAGAAAGGTATGCTGTTCCTGAATGTTTAGAGTTTGTTGATGATAAGTATGTTGAGTATTTGGATGGTTTGATGTTTAAGACAAATGGAAATCAAAGAATGTTGGTTAGGGTTGATCAGTTTGAAGGAGCTAGCATTGAGATGTTGATCAGTTTATTATCCAGATGTGAGACAGAGCAAACTTTTTCTTTTAGGGTACAATTGTTGAATCACTTGTATAGCAAGCTGAGCATGTTGAAGAAAATTTCTCATATGAAGAGCAAGTGCAAGCTAATTGAAAGGGAGTATGCAAAGATGTTTGTTTAGGAGTACAGGTTGTTTTGACATCATCAGATAGGGGGAGATTGTTGGGAAAATAAAAATAATAATCTGATGAGTCAAAAGCATTTTGCAGATTTTAGAGTCTGGAGATTTAGAGTCTGAAGTTACAGACTCTGGAATTGCTGGAGTAAACGTTTGAAGATTTCTTGAAGCAAAAGCCGTAGAATATTCTGGAGATATGCTTATTATTTAAGAAGATTTGTTTTGAAGATTTGATTTTATCTCCAGAATTTACTTCCTAGTTATTAGCAAATTTGGTTTGTTTTTAGTTTATCTTTTCCATATTTATAGCTAAGTAGTTTTGGAAACCAATTCTCCAGATTTGGTTTTTATCTGTATAAATAGGGACGTATGGTTCATTTGATGTATGCACTTTTTACGATTAATATTATTTGTCTTCGATTCTATTATCGTGTTCTCTCAATTTCTGCACTAATAATTCTTATTTATTGTTTAATTGAGAGTCTGGTGTTCATAGTTCAATTACTGTGAACTAATAGAGTCATAAGTCAAATGTGTTCTCGTTTGGTGTTGTTTTATTTGAAGTCTTGTTTGGGAGGGAGATATCAACGTATACCCCACCAAACGAGGGGGAGGATCGTTGGTATTTCGCTCGATTGGCAAGACAACATTATGAAGATAAAAGATTGGATGCTATGATCGATTCAGATCTACGAAAACAAATGAACCTACAATCACTGACCATCTTCTCAGAAACAGCATACTTTTGCTTAAAGGAGATGCGATCACAGCGTCCAGATATAGATCAGGTGGCCAGGAAACTTGAGAAAGCATTACAACTTCAACAAACACATGATCAAACTCAAGTAAGCCCAATATCACTCTGTTGTTAGTTTTCTACCTTTCAGTTCATTTGGTCATATATAACTAATTAGTTAACCTATAAGTTAATTTATTGTGATTCGTATTAAAGGAACATTGTACAGCTACTGCAGTTCAGAGCAGAATATCCAGCCACTTGAAGGTAACTATTTTTTCATTATATGCTATGCAAATAATTTTGATCAGAAGAATCAAAATCAGTCGCTTGTTGGTATGATAAAACATGTACAGAAGTGAGAATTAATTATTTTGATTAGTATAATTAACAACTCTACGAAACCTACATACTAATTTTGTAACTTGTTAAGTACAAGTACATTTTCTCTACTATTGCAACAAATTTTTGGAAATTCAAAGGTTGATGAAAAGTTTTTTTAATAGACTTGAGTTCAATTCAACCCCAAAAGTTACTCAAGGGGATGAAGAACCCAAACTATTATAAGCTACTTTTTATTTTGTCTCACGGCCGATAGTGGGATAACTACCCAATAGTTGAAGTTACTTGGAATAAAGAAAACAATTTGTTGAGATTGCAAAAAAATAAAAATAAAAATAAAAAATAATAATAATAATAAAAAAATCTCCTTTTTAGATTGGCTAGATACATTTCAATTTACCATATTCAGTTATGAGGTTTCTCAGAGTACATGTCTTATGTACTAGGTTTGTTGCAGGAAAAAAACATGGATCACTTGAAAATTCAATTGAGTGATATAGAGTTGGCCACCCAAAATTTTTCCGAAATATGTAAAATTGGGTCAGGTGGATATGGTGCCGTATACAAAGCAGAGCTATATCATTTTGACGGAAAAAATTCATCCGCAATCGAAGCTAAGAATGAAGGTGAATTTCCTAGGATACGTAGCACCGTAGCTGTTAAACGCATCTTTAGGAGAGAAGACAAGCAAGGAGAACAAGGTTTCATAAGAGAAATTGAATTGCTTAGTAATTGTAAGCATCCAAACGTAGTCTCTCTTCTTGGTTATTGTGACGAGGGTCCTGAAATGATCCTAATTTACGAATATGTTGCTAACGGAAGTCTTGAAAGTTATTTGGGAAACCCGGATAACCTGATAAATCTTAGTTGGGCTCAACGTATTCAAATATGTCTTGATATCGCACATGGACTGAATTACCTACATACAAGTACAAAGGAAAAGGAAATGATAATACATCGTGACATCAAGAGTGCAAACATTCTGTTGGATAGCAATTGGGTCGTAAAGATTGCTGACTTTGGGCTCTCCAAGTTGCGAGATGCAAATCAACAACGTAGCACCATTGTCACCGAACACGTTGCTGGAACAGATTTGTACTTGGATCCAGAATATAATAAAACGGGCAAGTTGAAAAAGGAATCAGATATCTACTCTTTTGGAGTAGTCCTATTTGAAATCTTATGTGGGAAGTTAGCCTATGATCCCGTTTACTATGCCGACAATCAGAGTGGTCTTCCATCAATAGTAGTAGGTCAACCCTTCGATATGGAAAGATTGAAAAAACTGGTGGATCCTAAAATAATGGAATCTGATGCAAACATTCTTAAGATAACTGTTCGAAGGAGAAGTTCCTGGTGATAATGGATGTAACACCGTTATTGTAAAGCGATGGGATAGCAAATCCGATCCAAAGCCTCATCATGAGTTTTTGACAGAGCTTGAAGTTCTTTTCAAGTATAAGCATGAATGTATCATCGGTCTTGCAGGCTATTGTAACGAAATGGATGAAAAAATCATCGTTTATGAACATGGATATAATAGAATACTCAACAAGCATTTGGACGATGTTAGTCTTACATGGACGAATCGCCTCAAGATATGCATTGATGTTACAAAAGGAGTACATTTTTTACATACAGGTAGTGCACAACAAGATCTTCGGATGAAACATAGAGACATAAAAAGTGCGAGCACTTTATTAAATGGTGATTTCAAGGCTAAAATTGCTAATTTGGAGTTGTGCATCAATAATTGGGAAAACGAGAACATAAAGCAATCCAACAGTGATCCTGCTTACAGCTCACTGGGTTATAATGACCCAAGTGCGAATGTTTACATAAATAAAGAGTCGGATATATATTCATTAGGTGTTGTTCTAATTGAAATGTTGTGCTGGAGATTGGCAATGCCAGAGGACTGTAAGGATGATAGTCGGTCTTTAGGCCGTTTGTCAAAACGTCACTTTTATAAAGAAGGAAACCTCGATGGTATGATATTTGAGGGTATAAAGGAACAGATTGTGTCAGAATCACTCACCACTTTTCAAACGATCGCCCTTCAATGCTTAAATTTTAATCGTTATGATCGCCCGTCGGCAAATGAGGTGGTGGTACAGCTTGAAAGGGCACTCGAATTTCAAGTAAGTTTTCATGTATTTCAAATAAAAATAAAAATAAAAACAAAGTTCATTTTAATCTACATACACCAATATTCTAATTATTCAATTAATCACCCCATATAGGAGGATATTGAAATATGGGATGCCAAACTGCCTAGAGATTATAAGGAAATAATAAAGATGTCAACAACCCCCGATATATACTTTACAAAAACCAGGAAGGAGCTTTATCAGATGTTTCACAGAGGAATTCTTCTTCAACAAGGCAAAGTGGTAATTAATCAATTATATTATGGCACAATGTAAATTACTATAATTAATTTGATTTGATTTGTTCCTTTTGATGTAACAGTGTTTCTCATTAAGTAGCAATGGAGAAATAAATGAAATGATACCTGCAAGAATGTTCTCCTATGAGAACAATAAATCGCATAAATGGAGATCCGTTCAAAAATCCAGGTTTGTCTCTCGCTCCTTGTTATACAAATGTTGAGTAGACAACTTATTCACCATATTTAATATAATTTATTTTTATAGTTCATTTTTGTTTACATGAAATTAGTAGTTAAGATAACTTATTATAAGCATAAAATTAATAACTTGAAACAAAATTAATATGTTATTTTGTTGAAATGGGTTGAAATAAAGTTTTTGTTAAGAAGAGAGGATCGCCTAGACGTTGGGAGATATAAATTTGAGAGAAAATAACTCTATTACTCACAAGAATAGATTACACGAGTATTTACAAAACTCTAAAAAAAAACTTTCAAACTCACACACACTATCTAGGTTGTGATTACACTTCTCTGAGTGATTTTTGGAATGATTTACAACTGAGGTTTGCACCTCTATTTATAGCTAAGATCTTATAACGGTAGATAGGTATGAACGAGGAAGGTGTCGTGTGAACTGAGAAGGTGGGCGGCCGTCATCGTATTCAACTTTGCTACTTCCGTATGAGTTGTCAAGGTTGTCTTCTTTGAATATCTAGAAACAAATCTTGATTACGGCATCTAGAAGGTGAAGCTGGATTATGGCTGGAAACTATCAATTCTCCCCCTCCAGCCGAATCCACGAACATTCCAGTTATGTCTCTGCATAACTCCAACTTCTCTCGAGTCACCACCTTCGTTAACATATCCGCAGGATTCTCCTTTGTATGGATCTTGACTAGTCTCAACAGTTGTCGATCAATTACCTCGCGTATCTAATGATAGCGAACATCAATATGTTTTGTACGGGAATAGTACATGGAGTTCTTGCTCAAATCTAGAGCACTCTGTCTGTCACAATGTACCCTGTACTCCTTTTGCTTGATTCCAAATTCTTGACGATAACGCTTTAACCACAACATTTCTTTTTCAGCTTCTGCGATAGCAATATACTCTGCTTCAGTTGTGGATAATGCAACACACTTCTGTAGTCTTGACTGCCATGAAACAGCTCCCCCTGCAAAAGTGTAATGAATCCTGAAGTAGATTTCCTACTATCAGGATCTCCGGCCATATCCGCATCTGTATAGCCTTCCAAGATTGGATCAGCTCCCCCGTAACAAAGAAATAGTTTCGTTGTACCCTTAAGATATCTGAGAATCCATTTTACCGCATTCCAATGCTCTTTCCAGGGGTTGGAGAGAAAACGACTCACCATTCCCACTGCATGAGCAATATCGGGCCTTGTACACACCATCGCATACATCAAACTTCCAACTACTGAAGAATATGGTACTGAAGACATCTCCCCGATCTCTTCCTTGGATGAGGGATAAGAACTCTTGCTTAACTTGAAATGGTTGGCTAATGGAATGCTAACAGGTTTGGCATTACTCATATTGAATCGTTCAAGCACTCGTTCAATATACTTCTCCTAAGATAACCACAACCTTCTATTCCGCCTGTCTCGACTTATATGCATTTCCAAAATATGTTGAGCATGTCCTAAGTCTTTCATGTCAAAAGACTTCGAGAGTTCCTTCTTCAGCTGGTTGATCTTCGTTGCGTCTTTCCCTACGATCAAAATATCGTCTACATATAGTAGAAGAGCAACGAAATTTCCTTTAGAAAACTTCTGAATGTAGACACACTCATATGCTGCAGTTTTCTTGTACCCTTGACTCACCATGCACGAGTCAAACTTCTTGTACCACTACCTAGGTGCCTGCTTCAAACCATATAAACTTTTCTTCAGCTTGCATACGAGGTTATCTCTTGAAACCTCTGATATTGCTCTAAACATACATATTATTCAACGCAATATCACTTATATTTCATAGGTTTTTATCATCTACAAAGACATTCAATGCGCATTTCACGAGAAAAACGACAAAAGTGGATAGAGCTTGCTATTTGAAGATTCGACGATAAAACGATAGTTTTAACCAGATTTATATCAAGAAACGTTTATCCGAATGAAAGTACAAGATAGATGAAGAAAAGAGTTCAAATGTAAAGTGCCAAGTCAGTACACGTCAATACGAGGTCATCAAAGAACAAACGAAAAAAAGAAAAATAAAGAAAACTGCTTTTACTCTTACACGAATAGTGTAGGTCTACACGAATAGTGTAGAATATTTGTTCTTACACGAATAGTGTAGGTCTACACGAATAGTGTAGAATATTTGTTCTTACACGAATAGTGTAGGTCTACACGAATCGTGTAGAATATTTGTTCTTACACGAATAGTGTAGCCATACACGAATCGTGTAATGTTAGGCCAAATACTGTTCCAGGATTCCAGAAGGGCGGCCACTTTTATGGTTTTTAAAACATTTCTTTTCAAAGTGGTGCAGACTTTTTGACTCAACATTCAGCAAATGGACTAGCTTTTTGACCAACTCAACTTCACCAACTACTACTATTTCCATGTTAAATAGGGAGTACGTACAGAAGATCAGAGATACAATATTACAACACAGAGAATACACAAGTTTACATAATAATTACTATAGTTAAAATATATTGTCAATTTTATTACGCTGTAAAAATAGTTTCAATTATTAAGGGAGCATTGTTCGTGATAAAGGGTGTTATTATTGTAATTTTTCTACCGTTTGAAGTTAATGCAAGTGAAGATATTGTAGTAAGTTTACTCTGTTAAAATTAGCGTTGTTATTATGTTTGCATATTTATATTTTTATGTCTACCTTAGTGTAATGGATAGCTAAATTTCCCTAGTGTTTGCTTAAATGTAGAGCCCCTAGTGAAATGGATTGTCACCATTAGTAAAAGTTAAAAATGTAACTTTAGTATTTTTAATATTGAGCCTAGTTAAAAGAACCATTTTTATGTAATTAGGTCTTTAACCCTTGCCACTTAATTTATTAAATTTAAATAACGAAAGTTGTTTTTATTTACATAAATTGAGCTTCAACATTAAAAATGATCTAGACGAATTTATGGATAAGTTATTGACACCAATTTAGAAATAAACTTCGGTGGTTTGGGTAATATCAATAAGTTATATGACAGTGAAATTATAAAAAGGGAAACCGTTATAATTTGGGTATTGGCGAAGGTCAAAACTAGGCTAGGTCTCAATTTAAATACTTAGGGAATAGTAGCTTTCTAAAAAGAATCCAATGAAAATTAGATTTTATTTAGTTAAGTTGTAACCTTATATTTATTCGAGAGAAAAATGTAAAGTTTGATACTAGAACATTTTAAATAGGGCGTAAACTTAAAACAATCCATGGACCTAGGGGTGACACAATTAAGTAAACACTCCCATTTATCTTATTTATATTTCTTATAAAAGTATTATCATTATTATTTACGATTTACTATTTTAAAATATAAGAAAAATACATAAAAACATTTATTTTTCGTAACAGTTAAGTGTCACATATTTTTACACATACACGAATCGTGTATCATCACACGAATCGCGTAAGGCTTAAACGCGGCTACAGTACCAGCTAGGTTAAAAATTAGGGTTTTAATTATTTAATTATATATATTTAGGTTATTAGTTATTTTAGTTAAGTTAATTAGTTAAAGTTATTTAAAATACTTAAATACATGTTTTAATCCTAAAATTAGTATTAATTATTATAAGTTTATAAATTGTAACTATTTTATAATTAGCTAATTAATTAATTTCCTTTTAATTTGTATTAGTTTTATTAAAAATGTCATTTTAGTTAATTTAAATAAGTTTCTATTATAATTGCTCAAAACAAAATTCTAAACATATAGTTTTAATAAAAATTACTATTTTACTAATTACCATTTAGTAACATAATTAATGCATCATAATTAGTTTATTTTCATTTAGTTCCTTTTTAAGTTAATTATTGTAATCTTGTAATTTTATTTAGTAAATTAGTTTAAGTTATTTTCTTTTACTGTTACTATAAATTCCTAATCCAAAACCCCCTTTAATTAAGTTTAACATCAAAGACTATTAAAAACCATTAAACACTCCATCTCCCTGTGGAACGAATCGGATTTACCAACAAACTAAACTACACGGATAGGACTAGTTGCCTATATATGTGTGAAATCAACCTGAAATCAATAAAATACCACATATACAATAAATCAATTCGTGTAACAAAACAACTCAAATCCGTTCATAAATAAAGGTTATGTTTCCGCACATCAACTTTTTGGCGCCGCTGCCGGGGACTTGGCAGTTAAATAAATAGATAATTTTTCTGATTCGTAGTAGTAGTTGGATTTGTACGTGGACCGGGTTGTTGGATCACCAATTTTATTGGTCAATAGAAGGATCCTGCCCCTCTGCTGCATCTTTTGGCTATTCAAAACGTGGGCAAAAATCAGAAGGATAATCTGTTTGTTTAAAGGTTTTTATCATTGTTTTTATGTTATTCGATCCTCTCGAGGAAATTTATTTCCAAGAAAGTTCAAAGTTTTTGAATAAATCCTTTAGTTCTTTGTACAATTTCCCAAATTGTATGATCCGTTCAATCTTAAACTCATTAAACTTAATCCGGAACCTCAAAGAATTAATAAAAGACAAAAACAACAAAAAGAAATAGGAAGTACTAGTAATTTTAAAACACCGAAAAACACTAAAAAAAAAAGAGAAACAAGTAGGTAACCCTAGATAAACCTTTAGTGAAGTGATCTCATAATAGAAATTAATGTATGAACTTACGTTCCTCCAACGCTGAATTAACTCCCTCACATCCTGAACCCGAAAGAAAATTCCACGAACGCTTAAGAGCTCAAGAAGTAGAATCTCTTGCTAAAAATTTAGAGTCACTTTTCTTAGAATCCGACTCTGAACCAGTAATTCAACCAATCATAGAGCCGATTATTAAAGAAGAAGAAGAAATGGCTGATACAAATCAAACGATGGAAGCATTAATGAAGGCCACAAGAAAAGGTCAAGGCCACGCAATCATCCAACCCACGATGAGTGATGGCTTTGAAATAAAAGGTCAATTTTTACACATGGTAACTAATACATGTCAATTCGGTGGAGCCCCAAATGAGGATGCTAACGAGCATCTTCGTAAGTTTGTAAGCATTTGCAAGCTTTTCAAAATCAAAGATGTCACCGATGAAGTTGCATGTTTAAAAATATTTCCATGGTCCTTAAAAGATGATGCAAGAGATTGGCTAGACTCATTACCAGAAGGTTATATTGAAAACTGGAATGATATGATGGATAAATTTTTGTCAGAATTCTTTCCTGCTTCAAAAGCAGCAAAATTACAAAGTGACATAAATCACTTTAAACAAAAGCCTAATGAAACTCTTTATGAAGCTTGGACCCGATTCAATAAAATGCTTCGAATATGTCCTCAACACGGGTTGAATACATTCCAAAAGGTCCAAATATTCTATAAAGGAGTCAATGTGGCAACTAGAAAAGATATAGATGTTGCAGCCGGAGGTTCGATCATGAAGAAAACACCTGAAGACGCTCACACAATCATTGCTGATTTAGCTTCCCATTCTCATAATTGACATCAAGAAATAGAATTTTCTAGATCATCAAATGTTGCTAGTATTGAAAGCAATGATGAAATTGCTTCTTTAAAAGTTCAAATAGCAAATCAAGCAAGGCAAATCGAGAAAGTAACCAAGGAAATGCATGCTATTAGAGTAGGATGTGAACTATGCCAAGGTCCCCATCTTACTAGAGATTGTGATCAAAGTACAATGGAAGAGCAAGCAAATTTCTTAGGTTACTTACGAAAAGGTGAAATGAACTTTAGCGATTTTCCAGCTATAGAAGCAAACAATCGAAAGTATCCTCCTATAAACAGCTATCAAGCAGGAGGACCTTCAGGATCAAATAATAACTATCAAAATAACAATAACTATCAAGGAGGAAATCCAGGTTACCAAAACAATCGGAATTTTCCAAATCAAAATCAAAGAAATCCACCACCAGGTTATAATAACCGAAATCAACCTCAAAAAAATTACCAAAATAATTTCCAACAAAATCAACCACAACCACTAGCACTTATGCAACCACAACCATGAGCAATTATGCAACCTCAACCCGAGAGGAAATCTGGTTTAGAAGATCTCTTAAGAGATTTTATGGTTAAGCATGAGCAAAATGCAGAGCTCCAAACTCAGCAAATTCGAAATCAACAAGCCACGATTCAGATTTTAGAAAGAGATGTTGGAAGGATCTCACAGTTACTAGCAGAGAGACCACAAATTGCAAGTAATCCTCCGGTTATACTAAAGAAGAAGGATCCTCAAGCTCCAGCATATTTACAAGTGAATGCTATTTATAGTTTCTGTGAGGATGAAACAAGTTTCAAAATACCGGAGCATAGTCCTATTTTTACTCTTGGGTGTGAAGATGATGATGAAGAGTGTGATGAGTTTATATTTTCTGATTTATCCAATATGGCAGATTACACTCCTTATCAAGAGATTGATGGTACCCGAGTTGAAAGTATGAAAAGTATAACATGTGAAAATGAAGAGATCCGAGTTGGTGACATAACTCCCGAGTATGCTGATTATTTGATGAGGCTGATGTCGGAAAATCATGCAGAAGTGCAGAAAATAGAAACCACCAAGCCTTCTGAATTTAGGGTTGATGATGATTTGAAGGTGATCAAGGAAGAAGTGAAAGATACGGTGAAGCAAGCACCTAAAGTGGAAGACTGTAAAGAACCCATTCCATACCCGCATGCACTTTTATCCGAAAAACCAAAGGAGAATCATTGTAAGCCTTTAAATACGGATAATATTTGTGTAAATGTACCTTTGGTTGATGTTATTGCAGGTATGCCAAACTATGGGAAATTCTTGAATGATTTGATGGCAAAAGAAGGAGTGTGTGAGCAGGCATCATCCGCGTTCCTTGAAGCAGAATGTGCTGCTATTGTGAAAAAGAATGAATTGTCACCTAAGTTAGGTGATCCCGGACCATTCATAGTACCTTGTAAGCTTAATGATTCTAGAACTCTTAGATCATTAGCTGACTCGGGTGCAAGTATAAATCTCATGCCTTATTCCATTTACTCGCATTTGAACTTAGGCGAACTTAAACCGACCAATTCAGGCATTAGATTCATTGATCAGTCGGTTAATAAACCTATAGGGATTGCTGAAAACTTAGTAGTAAAAACAGGTGAACTTGAGTTTCTAGCTGACTTTGTAGTTGTAGACATGAAGGAAGATAAGTTTGTACCTATTATTTTA